>NC_068365.1:4722562-4817562 GCF_020536995.1 Dreissena polymorpha | reverse complement strand
TTTTACTTGAATAAGTTACCTCCCTTAAGCCTATCGGAATATCAAAAATACGTATATAAACAAAACGCGTTCCTTGCATAAGTGATAATAAAGCGCGTGCCCGTGCCACTCGTCCTCCAAATACTTACTAAATATAGTACAACGTATCTACAATCATTGCGACTAACTCAAACCTCAGTAAATAAGTAATCAGGATAAATATACGTTTAGGTAATTAAGATATAAAACATACATATCAAAATTTACATGTTCCCTGTCTGCCGAACCCGATCCATGGACTATAGCCACAAGAGGTTCCTATGTACCTATGTAGCCGGATTGCGCCCTCAGAGCGCCCAACACCGACACAGATCACGCTACTCTCCGGTCAAACACAATACTACATAGGACTGCTGCCTTTGTCACCATATTATCAGAATCATTAACGTGCAAAATGGAAACTTTCAACTGTCCTTTCACTTCATACATAAGCCATTGCCGATCTTCAATGATCGCTTATTTCCGAGAGATGCATTTTATTTTTTTCAAACTTCGAATTTTGATATATGTTTAACTTATTCATTTAGATTACATTATTTTCACTATAAATATTGACTTTGATCCAATTATCATCTGAAAAATACGATTTCGCGATTTCTTCAAAGATCGAGCGAGCCTTTTTACCTGTTTACTTATATATATCTAATTTAAGGGTATACAGATGTGAAGTTGTCGTGGCCGAGTGGGTAAGGCGATGAATAAGAAATCTTTTGGGATTTTCCCGCGCAGGTTCGATTCCTGCCGACATCGCATACTTTTTGCGACGCGTTTTATTTCTTTTCTAACGTAATTTGATTTAATATAGCACATAAGCTATGTTTATTGTTAAATATGTTGAAAATTGTATGCACATCCTTCAATTTTAAAATTAAAACAACGTTATGGCTAAATTGATTAATTTACTGCTGAAAATACGAATGCTGCATGTTGCATTTTTATTTTTATTTCAAAAAGTAAACGGTAAATCTGTCTATTTTTTGGTATTTTTGCTGTATATAGTGTTTCTATAAAAACTTAGTTTAAAATATAACTTAAATGATACTATTTTGAATTTTATGACACTTTGTTTTTAACCGACCCAATTTTTACTTGGCTGAAATCACTTACATTTCATGGCGCTATTCCATAGATTAAAATTTGTAAAAAATAAGTGTCTGTAAAAGAATACTTATTTCATCTTGTTTAAACTTTAATCACCTTTACTGCATCTGTACACACCAACTGCATGCCCATATTTGGAAATTTGAATGAATTATGGAACTTTTATATACCCCAGGGGTGAAAATAAACTGGACAAAAGCCGAGCGTGAGGGTGGTTTTGAAAAAATCGGTTTATTTTTTTTAAGCGTGGAAAGCCTACCTACAAATTTGCATGTAGTTTAGTGAAATGATGCTGATTAGGAAAATAATTAATTAAATTATATTTGGATATGTGCCCATTAGAGGTGCGCAAGCTTAAAAAGGTAGAATTACCGAAATTCCCGTTCTTACACGTTGTAGCATGGATCGGGTATTGAACACGATACACGTGTGTATTAGCACCCTACTGTAGTCCCGGCGGGGTTATCAACTGCACCAATACACCGGTAATCAACCAGGGGAATATCATATGAAAAAAGAACTATCATGCATGTTTGATTTGTTAAAGTGTGTCACAAAATTTCCCTAACTGCCGATTTCGGCTATAATTTCGGTATAAACATGCACAGAAATTAACATATATATAATGTTAAGGCCGATATGTTATTGGACATTTTGTATGTCAAATGTTCATTATTTGTATTTAAATTAAGACGATTGTATTGAACACGATACACGTGTGTATTAGCACCCTACTGTAGTCCCGGCGGGGTTATCAACTGCACCAATACACCGGTAAGCAACCAGGGGAATATCATATGAAAAAAGAACTATCATGCATGTTTGATGTGTTAAAGTGTGTCACAAAATTTCCCTAACTGCCGATGTCGGCTATAATTTCGGTATAAACATGCAAAGAAATTAACATATATATAATGTTATTGTCGGTATGTTATTGGACATTTTGTATGTCAAATGTTCATTATTTGTATTAAAATTAAGACGATGCTTATTTGCCAGAAAGCGTTTATTTCAAATTCAAAACAAGCAATATTCATACATAATACCAAAATATAAAACTAACAAAATGACAACACTCTCGCTTAACGCAACGTTCAGAAGCACGCGCACTTAACAAAATTATTGCAACTAATGCAAGCTGTAATTAATATGTGACTACTTGCTATACAACCAGTATCATGCGAAAATTGATCTTATTTAATTGTGGTTCCCTCTTTGAATTTATGTTGCCTGTCGACTTTTAGAATAATGTGTCAGTAAGAAATGTATTGCTTGCTCTACAACTAGCATCATGCGAAAATGGATCTTATTTAATTGTAAATCCCTCTTTGAACTTAAGTTGTCAGTCGACTTTTAGAATAATGTGTCAGTAATAAATGTTTTTCTTCAGTTTCACATGTTTTTTCAAGAAAATTTAGTGAAAGATGCAAATGTGTCTTATTTATTTTTTTCTGTGTCTTCAATGTATCTTATTTATATGTGACTGCGTGCTTTTTTTTTTTTTAAGAAATGAAAGATGCAAATGTGTCTTATTTTAATTTTATCCATGTCTTAAATGTGGCTTATTTATATAAGATAAAATGATATACTGCCAGTGTCATGCAAAAAAGGATCTTATTTCTTAATATCCACATTCACGCTTTGTTCTTTATTAGCACCGTCTTTAATTAGGCTATCTATTTAAAGTACAGATTACTGTGAACTTAATAATTGTGCAACGGTGATGTTGATCCATTATCGTTGTTAATTTAAAATGTAGACAACAAGTTAGCAATTAATGAAATCAGTTATTTTGGAAGTAAATCTAATTTTTTCTGTACAGTAGCCAGGTGGATGTGTATTGAGCGGATAAGATAGGGATCACCACAACAAGTTTCTAATACACAGTATAGACTTCCCCTATTATTGTAATTGTTATTTACCTGATTGGAATAAATAAAGTGTTAAAGATCATTTCATGTGAAAAGCAGGATTTCTGACATAATTTCAATCGTTTTGCTTTTATACAAAATTTCATGGAACAATGAATATATTGGCGCGATGGAACACAATTTATAAATCAAGCTGACAGTATAGTATCCGTTTTTAATTATGTGTAATTTAATTCGCATCTCTCCCTTAACTCGTTCAATGACACGTGAACTTATATCAATTATAAAACATCACGTGCATGATTAATTATTTTTTTTTAATTATGAAAACATATTATATGTTCTACATGGTTTTGTTTAGTTTTTTTTCTCAACCAGAGAGACATTATAAAACATTGTTATATATAAAGCGCTTTACTTTTCTACATTACATAAAGATATATCGATTTTTTTGTTAAGTGTACGTGCTTGACATATTTATAAAAAGGCAGTGTTTATTTTTGTAATAAAATCGAAAAATGACATTTAATTTGATGCAATCCACATTGTTTAGCGGCCAAGCGCAGTATTCCGCTCTCGGCGGCCGATGGTGTATTGCAATATATACAATGAAAAGCTGGGTTTCTGACATAATTTCAATCGTTTTGTTGACGCGGAAGTGCTTTTTGGTGGCCGAAAATACTATTGTTCCCTTTATTTAAACCTAAATCAGTATTTTTTTACACTTGAAGGTTTGTACAGCGGGGATTTCGGTACCGGCGCGGGTTTATGTGCTTGTTAAGAATTACCGAAATCCCCGCTAAGAGGCAACATATGCTGATTTATGCTTTGATTAAACATTGATAACTAAATTGCAAAAGTGTATAGCATATTGTAAATAAGGTAGTACGATATCATTTGTTTCATCAGATTTGTTTGGAAAATACTTTCTGGAGACTTATTATTACTATGTCATGTTATATTTACATATACTTTTGTGTAACCAATGTTTTAAATGTACATTTTACCTTTTTTTACATTCGTTTACACATTTTTCACATTAATAAACTATTTAATAATGGGAAAAATATTCGGATAAGAGTGTTTAAATGATTAACACTAATATGATTGTGTACAAATCAACATTAATGCAAAGCCAAAACCCAAACATAATGACATATAGACCCTTTAAGGCGTAATATGGGGGATTGGCGTAAACATGGGTGATTTCGGCTCTGGGCGTACGAATGTAGCAGTACCGAAATCCCCGCTAATTATTTTCCAAAAGAAGTAACCGAATGGGAGATAATACATGTCACTGGTTGCTAATGAAAAAAAACACTATAATAATTTTGTTGACACTTGAAGGTTTGTACAGCAGGATTTCGGTACCGGCGCGCGTTTAAGTTCTAGTGTAGAATTACCGAAATCCCCACTGAGAGGCAACTTAATGCTGTCAAGAGTGCTTAATAATTAAAATTAATATCATTTTTTTGCACCTTTACATTCATGTGAAGTCAAAAACCATTCATACCGATGACCTATTGACCCTTTAAGGCGTAAATATGGGGATTTCGGTACTAGGCGGGCGAATGTAGAATTACCGAAATCCCCTTTTCATCATCGCACATTAGTGTAACATAAATGTTAACACAATATATGTAGGGAAACTCATATGATTCGCGTAATGTGAAAATGATTATTATGCTATAATTCGACCACGAAACTTGACGTGACTTAATACCGGACATTATGGAATGGAGCTACGCTGGCCGTATTTGACATAAGACCCATTTTCGCATATTATCTTATCAATGCTTATATGAATTTGATTGCTATAATCTAATGCGTATTCGACACGGAATTATTGTCAAGGTTTTTCATTTTGTCAATATTTATCATAGCAGGGGACATTGCTGACATCAATATGGATACTGTTTTCATTTTCTGTCGAGAAATGATATGACTTATTATCAAGATTATTTTATAGTACGGTAGCGTTCTCTACACAAGTGAGATTTATTTGTACTGGTAAATTGCTCTTATACTCACCATTCGGACTCGACGATCGGCTCGAATAAAAATGTTAGTCGCTTAAAAGTACAAATTCATCATATTGAGCACGATTATTATTATTATTATTATTATTATTATTATTATTATTATTATTATTATTATTATTATTATTATTATTATTATATAGCTTTTAGAAACTTATACCTTAAAAAAATCCCATTGGAAAAAAAATCCCATGGGAAAAAAATCCCATGGGACAAAAAAATCCCATGGGAAAAAAAATCCCATGGGATTTTTTTATTTTTTTAAAACACGATTTAACGCGTTGAAATCGCGAGAAATGCTCATCATTTGTTAAAAGGTAGTGTTTCTGAAGGTTACATGACTAAATCTCTAAAAATCAGAAAAAAATCCCATGGGATTTTTTTTTTCCCATAAAAAAATGGGATTTTTTTTCTATCAAATAAAATTGAACGAAAATAAGCACAAATGCTTTAACAATGCTTAAAATCGATAACTAAGCACAAACGAACGTGTTTTATGTTTTTGAAAATCCCATGGGATTTTTTCTCCCATAAAAAAGCTGGAGAAAAATCCCATGGGAGAAACCAAAATTCCCATGGGTTAATGAAAAATCCCATGGGATAATACAAAAATCCCATGGGAACCCCAACTTTGCAAATAAAGTTCATAGTGAAGAAAACGCATTTAACAAGCAAAAATAACCAATTATTAATCACAAGTTAGACTTTTATCTTTTACTTTATCACAAATAAGCAAACCTTTAAGAAAAAGGGTACTTAAGTTTGCGAAATTTCGGTTTCGCAAAGTTTTTCCGGTGGCCGTTAATAATGCTTTGTTTTTCCATCTGAAATCAACAACAAATCAATCACCTTTTCACTTTCGTTTTTTCTGATAATTAGTGGGTAAATATCGTTTTCTTTAGAATCATAACCGATGCTCAAGTTGCTGTTTCTTTCAAATTTACTTATAACATTTTCATTCACTGCAACTGGAAACTCAATATCATCCCAATGAAGCAACTTTGCTTGTTCTTTTAATTGTTCGGTTATTCTTTCGGAATGTTTAAAAACTGGATTTAATGCTCTCGTGATGCACCACTTGAAACATTCGTCATATTCATTCTTCATGTTAATAATTGCCTTTTTAGCAGCCAAATTACCCGGCAATGGAATGTATGATTTACCTTTTAATGGCTTATACGTTACGGTGTTAATTTCCAGTCTAATGACGGACTTTAGTCTCCAATTGCTTCCCTTCATTTGAAACATGGAAATGGATTCCAAAATCTTGTCTGATACTTTATTGTACAATTCGTCTACATCAGTTCCCTCAAATACTAATTCATTTTTTTTATATAAACGGCAATTCGTATTTAATTACTTCTCCACTTTTTATATCTACTTTCTCCATTTCACACACGAGCACTAGATTTGTTTTATTTGACGATGTTCGCTCATAAACTTTACACCTTCAGGCCTAACAATATCTTAAAATGTTGGAGCATCAGTTCTTTCAACCCCATCAATAACATATTGTCTTGCAAAACATCTAAGTGCAGTTTTATTTTCTCTAATTACTATAGCACTTTCACTAATTTCAACATCACGTTCACTTCTTCGCGGCTTCTTATGGTGATATTTATTTTAAATAGATCTGACTTCTGCTTTAAACGCCTCAGCCTTTTTGCTTATCGCTCTCTTTACAGGTTCTGGTGTATGCTTAATAATCCAATCATAGCTATTCTTTACAGCTGTCTTTAAAGGTCTAACAGCCCAATTAAATAACCTATTTATCATAGTTGGTTCAGCCCTTGCATCATCCCTCGCATCTTCCCATACATCATCAGCTCTTACATCATCCCTCGCATCTTCCCATACATCATCATCCTCATCGTTACGTGCGCTCAGCTCAGCTTGAGTGAGCTTCGAATATCCACGCATACCTTGATCTTTTGCGGATTTTTTTCAACTCTTTCACAGTTTTGGTATTCATTTTATTTATATTAAAAAAAATTAAGTAATTTTCATTTTTTATAAGCATAAAGTTTTGCATATAATTTTTTTTTAAATTATAGTTTGTTTCCTCTCCAGTTTCAACATTCGTTAATTAAACAATTACTTTTGGTGATAACTGTCTAGGTCTACCTTGCGGTCTTTTTCATCGGCATTAGGTTCTGGAATAACAATATCCTTTCGATTCCAATCTAATCTGATCTCCTTTGCAATCAACATTAACTCCATTATACTCTTATTAGTCGTAATAGTAATGTTGATATCCTTTAACATGTTAATAAGCACTTTCTTCGTGTATCTCATTTTTTATATAAAAAAATAAAATACATTAAGTCGTTTTCATATTTTAGGGGTGTTTACAATATTTTCTGACTCATTCTTCCACTTTCTTTTTTCTTTTTCTTGGTCTATTCGATCGTCCAATGCCCAATTTTGCCATCGAAAATAGAAATCTTTTATCTTTTCTAGCAAATCCAAATATTCATCTTTTTTCTTGTCTAGTCAAACAAAATATTCATATTTTCCTTTTCTATATGTTTCTTCGTTCTTTTTCTTTTCTAGCCATTCCAAATAGTCATTTTTTTCTTTTCTAGCCAATCCAAATATTCATCTTTCTCTATCATGGGTCTGCCCCCGGCTATCCATTCCAAATTTTCTGTTTCTTTTCTTGTATTATTTCTCCTTCCATTTCCCATTTACTACATTTCCAATCATCATCAAACCATATGGAGGACCACATATACCTTGCCGTGCCCCAGACCGTTGACGCTACACGACGCAAACTTATTACAATACGATTCATTATTTTATAATGGTAAATAAATTACTGAAATCAATTCAATTTTTTTTATTTCATCACTATATACATTTATGATCCGTCAGAGCTAAAGTTTATCATTTGGTCGGAAATAACAACTGCGTACGCTTCTGTTCCCGCTGGCACATTCTGGTAGAATGTCGCTTGGATTTGCATCTCTACCGATGCATATTTTTACCGCTCACTTTGTTTGCTGACATAAACATCATAATTGGAAACAGGTCTTTGAAATCCGCCGGTGTATTGCTACTTTGTGTTATCAGCGGATCCATTCCATAAAATTGTTCGCTAAATCTGGCCGCTTCATAGTAAGCTTGTGAGAACTTTTGGTTTGGAAAAGATAAGTTGTAATCAGCCTCAGGGTATCGCTGATTGTTTACAGTCACATATATGTTATTTAGATTGCAATGATCGAATATCGATGTATTTCTTGTTTGATTATTTTTGCGATCAGTTTGGAATCCTACCAAAATGTATCGCGGTTTTTCGGTTGGTGTTCTAACACTTAGTCTCCAGTTGAACGACGTAGATTGTGGAACTGTTATACTTTCGCAATGTCTAGAACTGAAAGCGACGGGTACTGTTACCTTTCCCTGAATGGATTTGTACAGCTGTAATTTTTCCATATCTGCAGCGTAAATCTGAGGCATAAACCATGACATTTTATCAAGGCTTACTTTACCCTCATCTTCGTCATTTTGTCTAAAGATGGCATCGTTGTCAGTTTTTCTTACAAGTGCGAGTGTATATTTTAAATCCATAAAAACACAATCTTTTCATAGTCATCGCAAAAGCCGAAAATGTGTTTCAGCGGAACAACGAACGAGAATGTTCCCTTGGGGTTAGGCGTCTTAATAAGGTATGCCTGCCTGATAGGAAAGCCTGTGTTGTCTGCAATAACAGCTGTTGCCGCATTATCTTTAGTCCAAAGCTGATTGAGTCCTTGCGCTTTTGAAAATCCATCCGAATACTTGAGCATTCCAATCATGGTCGTAGCCTGTCCAGGATGATTCAACGATTCTACTTGTTGATCGGGTAGCTTATACGTAATATTGGAAAACAAATGCATAAGCCCATTGTTTGTTAACGTTACTGCATCATCGTCTGCGTATGCAGTCCCATTAACTTTACTTAGTCTACCTTCAATGAGTAGGTACGATTCCGCAGGATGAGCAAAGACATCCTACAACCCGATATCGATAGTTATGGTACCCGATAAATTTAAATTCGTACCATTTACAGGCTCATACGCCTTTAACTCATATTTTTCAATGGATTCGTCAATAGGTGCAGCTTCCGTAAAATTTAATATTCGGCTCGACATTGTTGCTATTTTAATTATAAAAGAATTTTTTTTTTAAGACAGACGAAGACCGGATCCTGTGTTCAACCTTTTTACAAGATCTTGAATTGATATTGCGTTTGCCCTTGCAGTGCCTCTCTTCACCCCAACGCCGGAGCCCGCAATCAAGTTGTTAATGTTTGTTGCTTTATTAGAACCTTTATTTACGAGAGACGCTAACGGGTTCCCTCGATTCTTGCGTTCTTTCGCGATTTTTTGGTGTATTTTATCCATTAATTAAAGCTTTAACTTTGGCGATAGCTACATCGTTTCTAACATCAATAGCTTTTAAACCAACTTCTTTAACAACCAATTTTCCGGCTTCGATAGCCGTTTTACCTATTTCTGTTTTCGATGCGCTACTCACTTATGATGCCACCTGTTTTGCAACATTTGCAGCAGTTTTCGCAGCCGTTGATCCTACCATTCGCTTAAAGAAATTTGAGACGGTATCAAACATTTCAGAACCGCCAATAACGTGCTTTTATATACCTTCGTTTAACAATCATTTTTAAAATACGTAACATTATTTTATTTAAATAATATTCTTTGTCTATTACCGCTTGTCTCACCTGTTCATCTGCTATGTATATGATTTCATTTTTTACTCCAGTATTACCTGCATTATACTATTAACTCGTATTGTAAGCATTTCAACGAGTCTGTTTGGATCAGAAGGCATTAACGCTATTCCTTCTCCTTATTTCCTGAATAATGAAGTTGTTTTTAGTGCCTTTTTAGGTTTTAAATATGCTTCATAGATTAATAATCTTTCTGTACTTCTCTCCAGAGCTTGATTTAACCTTACCCGTGTCAGGATTCACAATAGCATTGGTGTTTAGTAAAATTGTTTTGTAGGAGTCAATGTCTTGTGAAGTATATTTATCGGAATCAGGATATTTCGATATTATTAGCTCCCAAAGTCCTAGGGTTCCATTATATTTTGTTTCTCCAATTATAATGTCATCTCCAGATAGTTTAACCTCTGAATCTCCAATTTAAAAAGCGCCACTTTTATCATACAGTCCAAATGTTTTATCGGTTAATTGTTTGCCTGCCATCGATCTCAAGTATTCAGTTGCTATTGAACCTAGTTCTATTAATGTTTCTTTCGGTCTTTTATCCTCTTTTGCTTGTATGCTTGGGTATTGAGGGAAAGTAATGGCATTAGGTGTTGTAGCTGCTTATACTGCTGGCAGTGCTTGTATCGCACTTGACGTTGCTTCTTTTAACTCTCTTTGCGAATCGGTGATAGGTTTGTAATGTTTTGTTAGTTCTCTGTGTTGATCAATGTCTCCTAGCTTTTCAGATAAATAGTCTTGACGAATTTTATTTCTTAACATATGATACTCATGCACCATGGAGTCCCTTTTTCCGGATCTGTTATCCTTAAAAACGACATTTTTAAATGGAAATAATAATGTTTTTAGACGTGATTTTAGACGTAATTTTTCAACGTTATTTTAGACATGATTTTCAACGTGATTTTAGACGTTATACGTTGATTGAGAGGTGTTCGTCTGTTTTTTCTCTCGAATTACTAAACATGTTTTGAAACGATAAAATTGCATCTTCACGTCCTTTTGCAATAAAAGACTGTTTCGTTTCCTCGTCTATACCTAATCGTATTTTAGATCTTATTTCATCTTTCAATTGATTGAATTTATCCTATTCACTTAGAATCATTGAGTATTCTTCATCCGAAATTTGATCGTCTGCTAACGCCTTTGATATAAAATCACTTATTGTATTCCACTTTGCATCTGCAAGTGTTCGAATTCTTTCGTGTTTTTCAGCTTACATTGATAGCTTTTTATTGGTTTGACCTCCGACGATAGACAATAGTCCTAAACCTTAGGCAGCACCTTCCATTGTTATAGTGAGGTTGAGCGCTCTATAACCGGTTTAAACCCCCAATGCTTTGCATTGACCGTTCCAAGGCGGTGGCCCCAGCTTTATTCATATTTTGTGTTTATGTTGGTTTGTATTGTGCTGTATTGTGCTGTTTTGGGCAATCGGTCACTTGCCTTAAATTAAGGACCAACTAATTGTTTTTAATGAGAATTCAATACTGCTCCAGCAGCTGGAGTTTCACTTCTTTTTATTTATTGCAACTAGCGCTGCAATGATTGTAATCAATACTCCTATACCCGTAGCACCTAACACCATTGAAGAAACAACAAGAGCGTTGTCTACTCCTGCTACAATTCTTACTGCTCTGTGATACTTTTTAGACAAGTTTGCACGCTTGTCTCTTTCTGCGGAAATTTCTTTTTTAATTTCGTTAATCTTTTGAAGTCTGTATGACTGAGCAATTCCTTTAACTCTAATCAGTTCGGGAGCCGAAGGAACGACGACTGGTGGTAGAGATGGATATAGTTTAGCGTCACTTGCATACGTATCGTATGCGTTACATTTAGAATCTTTGTACTTCATTTTTATATTAATTGTTTTTTAAACGACTGATGTGTAACAAAACATAAAGATTCACCTTTAACAATATCTACTGCAACCTCTGAGTTGTTTTGAATTGTAACAATTGTGTCGTCAACAGATTTAGCAATAGTTCCATCTTGTAAACAACATCTGTTTTTCTTCAAACTTTGTCTGAGCGATACAGAACAAACACCTTGAAAAAGCCGTACACCTATTCCTAATACAAAAGTTCGTGCTGCTTTCGGTTGAATAGTGAGCGATTGTTGCGCAAAAATGTTCCACTTACCATACAGTGGTTCTGCAGGATGTGCAAGATTCTCGTGAGGCAACCATTTAACTGACGCTGGTGGTGATCATTTAGACGTGTGGATAAACTTGTGAATTGGCATACTATATCTTTGCATTTTTATATATGTAAATATTTTTATAGAAGCATCCTTAATTTTGGAATACTGCTAAATGGTGAATTCGGTCCTAGTTGCAATCATGTTCCCGTTCTCATGTACATTCCTTTTCCAGATTTAAGGTAGCGCACCTCTAATGATTTCCCGCGATTTCTTCGAAGGTTGAATAGCCTACTATTAGGTGCCGTAGCCTAGTGGTTAAGGCGATAGACTAGAAATCTTTTGGGATATTCCCGCGCAGGTTCGAATCCTGCCGACGACGTATACTTTTTGCGACGCGTTTTATTTATTTTCTAACGTAATTTGATTTAATATGGCATATAAGCTATATTTATTGTTAAATATGTTGCAATTTTTATGCACATTCTTCAATTATTAAAATTAAAACAACGTTATGGTGAAATTGGGTGATTTACTGTTGAAAATACGAACCATGCAGGTTGAATTTTTATTTCTATTTCAAAAAGTAAACGGTAAATCTGTCTATTTCTTGGTATTTTTGCTGTATATAGTGTTTCTATAAAAACTAAGTTTAAAATATGACTTAAATGATACTATTTTGAATTTTATGACACTTTGTTTTTAACCGACCCAATTTTTACTTGGCTGAAATCACTTACATTTCATGGCGCTCTTCCATAGATAAAAATTTGTAAAAAATAAATGTCTGTAAAAGAATACTTATTTCATCTTGTTTAAACTTTAAACACCTTAACAGCATCTGTACACACCAACTGCATGCCCATATTTGGAAATTTGAATGAATTATAGAACTTTTATATATCCCAGGGGTGAAAACAAACTGGACAAAAGCCGAGCGTGGGGGTGGTTTTGAAAAATCGTTATATTTTTTTTAAAAACATGGAAAGCCTACCTACAAATTTGCATGTAGTTCAGTGAAATGATGCTGACTAAGAAAATAATTACTTAGATTATATTTGGATATGTGCCCATTAGAGGTGCGCTACCTTAAGATACAGCCCCTCTCCTAACGAACTACCTTTCTTCCACGGAGCTAAATACAATCCTTTACCTGCTTGTGTTACTTTACAACCTCTTCCGTTTTTCTTTCAATACATAAGACCTGATCCACTAATTTTGTTAACAACTTTACCGCCGGCTGCGGCTCCTACGCCGGTAAGTTAGCCGGTTGCAAGTCCTGGTAAAACGCTTGACATCAGAAATTTACCCGCGGTTGCCAACATCGGCAAAATAGCTCCAATAAATCCCCCTTCAACTTGTGCGTTGTGTTCTATTTGTGTTTTTGACATTTTATTCGTCACTCCTTTTCCACTTTGGTACGCTTTTGTTATTTTGTTGATCTGTGCTTGAAAGAGGGCTAACACATCTTCTCCGGATATATCCTTATGTGATAAACGGATAGCCACTGCCTCTCCTGCTTGAATAGCTTTTTCTTATTTTTTTCCCTCTGACCTTCGCTAATATTTACTTTAGCATTGTCGTAACGACTCATTTTATATAGGACTTAATTTATTTTTACTTTTTCTCTTATATGAAATCTTATCGAAAGATCTTCACCACGCAAATTTAAAAGTTTCCCGTTTTGACCAGTGAGTTTTGTCTCAATTGACGAAATTGTCGATAAATTAACAGGTAAATAAACCAAATTAACTGGTGTTTCCATAATTTTATACCCGGGGCCGACTGATGGAAAGAACCATATATAACGTTGTCAGTCGATTGGTTAACATATGATGAGTTAATTATATCACAAGTTACTCTCAAGCTACTAATACTTAATATATTTACAATATTTTCTGACTCGTGATATCCTGATGCGTATACTACCGTTCTGATAGAGTTTGCAGGTGTCATGTCTATTTTATAATTTGGTGCTATTTTTAGTATTGTTTTAAATGTGCTGTCGTTTGACTCTAGCGTTACAGCGTACTCGTCCGAGACAGAGTTGTAATGCCCATTTGCCCTCATTATTCGTTGGACGTTATCGTTAATATCATCAACTTCGTATGAACCTTCGGGTTATATCAAAACATTTTTCTCCGTCAGGACAATAGCGAAAATTATTATTTAAAGAGTCTATATTTGGAAATAAATAGTAGGTCTCCAAATTAACTAAGGCCATTTCGTATTTTTTTCTACATCTAGTTGAATTGTTGGACTTAATGAAGTACAAATTCGAGAGCTATTTCCTTTCAATATAATGTGAAAAGAATTCTTCGAACTTGTATCAATCTTAATTTGTTTTAATTCTGATAACATGTCCTCAAGCACTCTTGTTTCCATTTTTATTAAGAATGTTTGTTTCAACTAGTGAGGTATGTAAAAGTAGTCAAATCTTGATCTATACTTACCATTATTTTTTTACTAGTAAGATCTATAACAGCAAATCCATTAGGACGGTCTAAGGCTACTTTACAAAAATTTCTAAATTCTTCTTTTGACATATCAGTTGAAACGTGATCGTTGTAGATTTGATTAATATTTTTCATGTCCTGTGGGAACAAACACATAAAATTTGCGTTTTCACGTATTGTTTGTCTTGGACGTTTAAAGTAGTTTTGTGCGAGATAAAAGCAGTCTACATTGCTGTGGCGTCCTCTTGTGTAATAAGTTTCACATTTGTTTTGTTTTTCCAACTGAAGGTCGTCAAACATCATTAAATTCTTTTTAGAGCTACTCAAGTCTCTAGGATCAGGTACATCATCAGACGTTTCAAAAAAATTACATTCAATAGCAGCTGGCCTATCTAAACATTTAGCCATTTCTTCAACTAAAAGAACTGGTGAAACGTCATTCTCTATTATATAGTTTTGCTCGGCAAACAATTTCAGAATCTCTTCTTTAGGCAGCTTTTCTTCAAACGCTTTTTTAATAATTCTGTACTCCGGATTAAATAGCGACTTGCAAGTTGTTGTAGTCTAACCATCCTGGTCGTAGTAAAAGGTTTGACAATAGTATAGTTTTTCCGCATCCGCTTTATCCAATAATAAGACCTCGTATTGATCTCGGTAAAAGACTACTGTTGCATCTTTTTGAAATATCATCATTCCACGAAAGATCTGTACCTTCCATTTTAAATATAAATTATTTTTTTCATTTAAAAATGTAATGCGTAAAGTGCAAAAGCAAAACTGAAACAGTTGATGTGCAAAATGTTGTAAGTAAAAACAATAAACCAATGCTTCTCGGAAAGTGCATCGTTTGCGGTTGTGTTAAAACACAGTTTGTAAAAATGCATACTAAAACTGGAAGAGACTTGGTTTCGTCGTTAAATTCGGTAACTAGTAAAGTAAAGCTTCCTTGGGCTAAATTTCCCGGTGAAATGCATATTCCAGGAATGAACTCTGCAGGACCTGGAACTAATTTAAACGAACGATTAACTTCAACTGGTGCTTATAAAGACTGGAGTAAACCAGTTGATCGAGTTGATAATGCTGCCTACCATCATGATTTAGCTTACCAACACTTTCCAGATACAGCAAGTAGAAACGCAGCTGATAAAATAATGCTTGATGTTGTTATATTTTCAGCCTTCAGAGGCTGGTAGCGGTATTGTGTTTTTATTATTTTTTAAGAAACCTTGTTTAAGACCTTTCTTATACTTAGATTCTTATACATTCTCTGTACTTATAAAGTAAACGTGTATGTTCATCAATTGAGAGTTCTGCAGGTTATACTGAATTTTTACAGACCATTATCTGACAAGCTGCCTCTTACTCTTTTATGTATGTTGACTTGGCAATGTGTATTAATGTGATTATAAGATTGGTGGTTTCGCCAAATAAATAACCTATGGACAGATTGATTACAAAAAACCCGAAAGTTGTTCTCTCACCATTGAGAATTCCGATTACATGTAGTATTCATTTGCCGTTAAATTATAGACAATAACTTTTTTCTAAACCTACAGTCAAATTAAGTTTACTTCGAACATCTTTCATTGGAGGTACAATGCGGCTGGGTTCTAGTTCGCAGCGTAATTTAGCTCCGTGTAATCGGTATCCTACAATAAATAAGTGCAACTCCAGGAAGTGTTTATGTTGCAAGTTTTTAAATATGTCCTCTTTTATTCTTTCATCGGTTAATAACCGCAAATTTTCAGTTAATATTAAATCCGATGTCTCATGAAATTCTATGCATGTGGTTTATGTTATTACTTGAAATGTACCCTGTTGTGGTGCGCAATACGTTGGGCAGACGGGTAGATCACTTAAAACACGTTTTAGGGAACATTTTTTTAAAATTAAAAATAACAATAAATTTTATAACTTCATTTACCAGCACTTTAATAAAACAGGTCATAGCGTAACTAATATTTCAATTCAACCTGTGGAGCAACTTATTTTAAATAATAGTACTTCAAGTCAGTGCCAATTAAAAGCAAGGTGCATGTCAGAATTTGAATGGATTAAACGTTTGCAATCAGCTTACCCTCTTGGATTAAATGATAATATTCTAAATGTTGGAACAATTTCTAAAAATAAATCGATTAATTCATTTTCTCTGTTTAGTAAACGTCTAAGAAATAAACGTTCACATGGCATTAGGAAAAATGGTAACTTTAGGCGTAAATTTAAACGTCTGCTTTCTTTAAATGATTGCTACACAGTATTACAAAATGGGGGTAAACATAAATTACTAAGTGCACTTTGCTCTCTTTCTGTTTCTTCGTTGGCGCATATTGATAAGGAATGTAAACTTATTTTACTTCAATCTGACCCTCTATATGAATGTGCTTGTATTATTGAATCTTTCACTGACTACTATCTTAAACCCTTTATTGAAAATGTACTTAACAAAACTAGAAATCGTATCAAAATTGAGTTTTGTAACAAAGGTCTTGATTTAATTGACCTTCCTAAAATATTCAATGATAAAAATGTACGTCGGTTTATTCCCCCTTATTTCCGCAATACTGAATCACCACTTATTTGCTACAAATATAGTAAACCTGTAAGAAGTATCGTTTTTAATTATAATTCTATTTCCACAGATTTAAATGTAATAAGAAATTGCCCTACATTATGTGACTGTACTAGTTCTAAATATATATATGGTCCAGTTGGACATGTTATTACTGGGGACCTTAATTTCATTCAAAATAAAAACCTTAGAAATTTGCTACGCAGAGGCCCTAAGTACAGACTGCCTATTCCTGTTGATTTTGATGACTGCATTAAGAATATCGTAACTTCCTTACATGATTATTGCACTAAATGGTGCAGGAAGGAAAATGCTGAAATTACTGCACTCAATGATTGGAAAACAAAAATATTTAGTATGGCCATGAATAAAATATGTTTTTATGATACACATCCTTTGGCCCTACCACATTCACCTAAATTTAATAAACAAAATCTCTGTAAATTGCTTGAAGACTTAAAATCTAAATTCGTCTTAGTTCCTGCTGATAAGGCTGCTAATAATGTTATCATAATATGACGAGTGTTTTATGTTCAAACTATTTCACAAGAACTTTCACAAACTACATCATATTGTGAGTACAATAAGCTACCTAATGAAATTATTACCGACCATATTGCCCAATGCATAAAGTTAAATGTAATAGTCAATATTACTGACAAGAAATTGCCATCACTTTACTGGATACCTAAATTACATAAGACGCCATATAAAAGTCGTTTTATCGCTAATTCAGTGTCTTGTACCACCAAACAATTATCAGTGTATCTTACATCTGCATTGAGTGCTATTAGATATCATATAGCTAAATTTTGTAATAAAGTTTATGAAAATAGTAATATTAACCTATTTTGGTCAATACAAAACACCTTAGAAGTTATTGATAAAATTGAAAATAAAAAATATAAGGTGTCGCAGGTAAGTACTTATGATTTTTCGACACTATATACAACGCTTCCTCACGCTTTAATAAAATCCAAACTTGTTTCTTTGATTGAAAAAACTTTTGCTAGAGAGAAATGTTTGTATCTAGCTTTAAACACTAAAACAGCTTTTTTACTAATCAGATATTAGATAATTACATCATTTGGACTGGTCTTGACTTTTGTGCAGCACTTACTTTTCTTGTGGATAACTTGTTTGTTGAATTTAATGGTAAAATATTTAAACAAATTATTGGCGTTCCTATGGGTACTAATTGTGCGCCACTTATAGCTGACCTTTTTTATATTGTTATGAAAGCGAATTTATGTTAGAATTATCTAAAACTAAGCAAGTAGATTAGATTAATTGTTTTAACCTTACTAGTAGGTACATTGATGACATACTTAATTTAGATAATCCATTATTTGAACAATATATTCACAAAATCTACCCAAAAGAACTAGTCTTAAATAGATCGTGTATATCCAATACAGACGCTGCGTATTTAGACTTACATTTAACTATTAATAATAATTTGATCAAAACTAGTTTATACGACAAACGGGACGATTTTAACTTTGAAATTGTGAATTTTCCGTTTCTAGATGGCAACATCCCTAAAGGACCTTCCTATGGTATTTACATTTCGCAGTTGGTACGTTATGCCAGAGCATGTTCGTGTATTAAAGATTTTAATGATCGTAATCTAATATTAACTAAAAAATTGCTAAAACAAGGCTTTTTGTATCATAACTTAAGAAATAAATTTGCTAGATTTTACTCTAAGTATGGTGATTTAATTTCAAAATATAATGTTTCTTTAAAATGGCATTTAAATAATGGAATCTCCCATCCATCATTTTACGGAGATGTTTTGAAGCGTGTCCGCAAATTAAAATATGTTAAACCAAATGTTCATATTAAACTTTTCAATTTAATTAACTTGTTTTTATCAAAAGGATACGATGCTTATGTACTTAAAAACACGTGTTTGATGGTTTTCGATTCACTATATCTTTCTTCCCTTAAAATTTGGAATCATTAGCGATATTATAGGCATTTTTCACTGTTGAATAAAATTGTGTCATTGTGTCGTATGAACAAATCTGCATGAATATTACATTATAGGCATTTGTCACTGTTTAATAAAATTGTGTCATTGTGTCGTATGAACAAATCTGCATGTAAACTACATTTGGACTCAAATCGTACATCAAATCATTTCTGTCTTCAGTTGTCAAAACACCTATATACTGTTTGATTCCAATAATGTCGCTTTAATGGAATTACCATTTGTATTCATTTGCTTCTTAATATTAAATCACGTAAACTTGTTTTATTAGTAGCACAGCCCGATTAATATTTTTATTTAGTACTGCCCTTGGAATTTGTTCACGTCATTATGTCATTATGGATTTTTGTGGCGTCATACGACCGACTTTCCTAGTTGTAATCTACATGCATAGGTCATTGAGTTTATAACGTTCCATTTTATTTATATTTTCTCTCTGATAGGCGTTACTTGTTTGATTTAATTTTTTTTAATTTGTTTAGCAGTCACATAAACAACCAAGCTATGTAATATGGAAATTTTACACCCATTATTGCTGCTTCTTCCTGTATTTGCGCGATGATTATCTGAGATATTAACTCTATGATTCTACATTCTCAAATCTTTTCTATAAAGAAGGAATGTAGTTGACAATTGTTAATAGTTTTATTTGATCGTTCGTCAAAAAGTTGTAATTCTGTTACTCTTGTATCTCCAATGCAATTGAGTAATTAAATAGTAATTAAATTGAATGCGTTTAAATTCCCTTTTATTATTGTTTAATTTGAGTTACAATGCTATGACGTTAAATTTTATTTACACTTGAATGTATTATGAATATTGCTGGGCCAAGTGTGAGGTTGAGCGCTCTATAACCAGGTTTAAACCCCCAATGCTTTGCATTGACCGTTCTCAGGCGGTGACCCCAGCTTTATTCATATTTTGTGTTTATGTTGGTTTGTATTGTGCTGTATTGTGCTGTTTTGTACTGTTTGGGCAATCGGTCACTTGCCTTAAATAAAGGACCAACTAATTGTTTTTAATGAAATTCAATACTGCTCCAGCAGCTGGAGTTTCACTTCTTTATATTGAACAAATGGATGCTATTAAAGACCCAACGATCCGTGAAAGAATTGAGCGTAGTATAATAAAGCCAATAATAACTAACAAGGCAAAGTTTGGGTTAGGTTATAAGGGGAAAAAAAGACGTGGCTGAAGAACTAAAATGGACTGACCAGCTCGCAGACGAACTGCATAGACCCGTTGTAAAACGTTTTAGAAAAAGAATAGTCGTTGACCATGGCGTTAATAAAATATGGGCTGCTGATTTAGTAGACAAGCAAGCTTTTGCTAAGTTAAATAATGTTGTAAAATACTTGCTAACAGTTATAGATGTATTTTCAAAATATGGATGGATTGTTCACATTTCACAAAATATTTAAAGAAAGACAACCCCCAAAGTTGTGGGTCGATAAAGGAAAAGAGTTCTACATTAAAAATGTTATGGCGTTGGGAGTCGAGTTGTATTGCACCCAAAACGAAGGGAAAAGTTCCGTGGTAGAGCGGTGGAACAGAACAATGAAGGAAAAGATGTTCAAATATTTTTCAGCCAACTCTACCAAAAAATATAACAATGTCTTAGATGAAATGGTAAAGTATTATAACAACACAAAGCACTCATCAATCAAACTGACACCGGTTGATGCTAGTCATAAAAACACGAAAGCGTAGTTTGGTTAAAGTTGTACTCCAAACACCCTCAAAAGAACGATAAGCCAGTATTTGAAGTCGGCGATAAGGTGAGAATCACTAAGAAAAACGGAATATTTGAAAAAGGATATACGCCTAGATGGACTGAGGAAGTGTTTACAGTGTCACAAGTTCAATATACGGATCCACCAACGTATAAAATCACTGATTATAATGGTGAGGAAATACAGGGTACGTTTTATGAACAAGAACTGCAAAAGACAAGTCAAGAAGTATATAGAATTGAAAAAGTTATTCGCAAACGCGAAAACAAGTCGTTAGTCAAGTGGCTCGGTTATCCCGAATCGTTTAATTCATGGGTTGACAATAAAAGCCTTATAGACTTGTAATAGTCATTTTCAAACCTAGTTTGTGTTTGGAAATGAACCTTTTCCGTTTTATAATCTACTAAATCCCAAATACGATGATCATACATACAACTGTTTTTAACAGGTTTACGACTTTTGAATTGTATTCTATAAAAAAAATTGTGCAAATTTTAAATCTTGTAAAAATCTTGTTTTTACATGCTCATCTTGTGGTGGTGGTTTTTCAATTTGCTGAATACGCCGTTGAATCAACTCTTGTACCGTTGTGTTTTCCATTTTATATATAGTAAAAAATACTTAAGTCAATTCATTTTTTTTTGTAATATAAAACTTCCTAACCCGTCGTATCGTGCGACCTATCCTGTCAAGAGCCTCATGATCTTTATAATAGAAATTTATATATTATATATGAAAACAATGTCTGACGTAAATATGAATATTATTTCATTACACAACAAAATTCTTTCCCGCTTTTCACAGGAAGAACAGGAGACAAAGACCAACTTGCAAACCGTGACAAATTCACTTTCCTCTCCGTTATTTACGGAGGAGACCGTGCGTTATTTACAGGAAACGAAAGAAGAGCTAGAGCGCCGCGTGCTCATTAAAAACGCGTTCATCGTTAAAACCACGGAACTGGTGCAGGAGTATATGACGATTTTGAACAACCCGCTAAATGCTAACATTGAAGAGAAGAAAAACACGCTGTATCAACAGTACGTGGCCATTTAGTCCGAGTTGGTGGAGGATAAGAAATGGAACATTAAGATACAAAAACCTCTCTCGGTGTTAAAGACGGTGTGCGACGTCTGTCAAAATAACGACCCGAGACAATTTGAAATGGACGAGATCAGTAAAAAGTTGTGTCCAATATGCTCAACGCAACACGACGTTCTTGAAACAAGCCAGGCGGTGCACAAAGACTACGATCGAGTTAAAATTGTTACGAAGGTCGCGTACTCGCGTATAGTACACTTTCACGAGTGCATAAAGCAATACCAGGGTAAGCAAAACTGCAAGATTCCACAGGATGTGTTTGATAAGCTTCATCAAAAGTTTCAGACGTTTCGTCTGCTTAACGACTCCGATAACGCACACATTAAGTACTCGAGAATAACCAAGAATACCATTATAATGCTTTTAAAACAGCTTAACTATGCCAACCACTACGAAAATGCAAACTATATGTATTGCGTTTTGGTTGGAAAACGTATAGACGATATTAAGTATTTGGAGGACAAAATAATCGAAGATTTGAAGGAGCTTTCGTCCTTATACGACTCCATTTATGGGAAGAATAAACCAATGGAACTTAAACGTAAGAACTTTATAAATGTTCAGTATATCCCATTTCAACTTCTCCGCAACCGAAACCATATGTGTAAATTGGAGGTTTTCGTGGTTTTGAAAACTATTGAGAAGAAACAGTTTTACGACAAGATTTGCTCACATTTATTTAAAATCCTGGGTTGGAGTTTTACACCAACATTTTGATTCTTATGGGTGTGTTCTGTCTTAATCGTCAAAAACAAAATGTAATTTGGAAAAGGTTAAATAAAAAAAATAGGATATAAAAAACAAACCATGAATACTTATTTACAAAAAGGTCTTTTAGAGTTACAGAAGAACAGCAAGGCTATCTTTGATGTGGTTAATACCGTTCCGGTATGCAAAACAGTATTTGTACTAATTGCGAATGAGATGCTACCAGATTATAACTGGGGGAAAATCTGTATACCTTTCGACAGCAAATGGTTAAAAAATCCAACTACACCCCAGAGTTTTCAGAGTTTACGGAGATATGGCTTAAACAGATTGTTACTCCATGGTTTGAAGCTAATGGAGGGTGGGATGGTTTAAACACGTTTCTTCAAGGTCGAAAGGCAATATGCGAATATCTACGGGAAAGCTTGACCTTTCTGTGGAACTGGAATAAATAATATCTTTTCAAGATTACCACGGCATTCTTACTCGGAATGACCAAACCAAACGACATTGTTTACCCAGACTTTGAAATTAAACATATAAAAGAAGAATATTTTGCATTGGCCTAAACGATAATAGGAAAACTGAATTTTCATAGTTAAGGTGTTATTCGAAAGTTTTAATACTTGTATAAAATTTATGGTAATGGAAAAGCCATAAATTTATAAAATTGTGGTTACTTCATGTTGACGTGAAAGGAAAACTGCTTTAGTGTATTTCTTTACGGAAGGGAAACGAAAGGGAAACGACCGGGAAACGACAGTGGACCAGCCGCGCAATTTCTACACTACTTACGCATGCTTGAACTGTCTGTGATAACCGATACAAGTATTCTTGAATAATGAACGTTATGTTTTTTTTTAATATCAAATACGAGTAACCGGTCGTTATCGGTGTAGTGGTTTTACTTAAATACGTCTTTATGAATCACACATGATTTATAATCACGTTGTTTTATATTAAATATAATTATAACGATTAAAAATATTCCGCAAACATAGTAAGGGTGTATTATATAACATACATTTTCCGATAAGTGGACAAACTTATTACCTTAATGAGCTATTTTTATTTATGGCAATCTGCCGCCTAACATCGGTAGTGTTTACACGGCATATCACATATGGTATGACTTTGAAGGCATTCGTTTATGTATTAATTGTGTAAGTGAATCAAAATAAAAATAAAATAAAATAAAATACTTAACAAATAAATAAATTGACCTATGTTTTTCACACTGCAATCCCATATGACATGAATTCATAAGTTGATTTTGATTGGTTTAGTCATATTTGCCATGTTATGGCCTGTTTTAAAATTACGTGTTTGTCACATAGTGAGTAATGGTCTCTTAACATTCTAATGTATTTATTTACAGCTTACCAGTATCGATGACGCACTTTTATCTTATTTTACAAATACGGCGTACATTTCTATGTCATACTTATACGCCGCACTGGGCGTAAACCAACTGTAATTGATTCAAACTCTGACCCTGATATTTTAGTGGGGGAATTTTATAAATGTGTAAATTTCAAGGGGGGATATTTTGAGCGTTTTATAAATCCTGAAATTTACCGAGTTTAAGAGTCTGATAAAAATAAACAAAAATGGTTTAACGAAGAGTGTAAAAACAAACAATCTCATCTAACAAGAGCTTAATACGAGGACAATCTAAATACAAATTCACGTACGCGAGAACAAATGATTGCTATGAAGAAGTATTACAAGTATACGTGCAGGATAAACGAAATTAAAAAGTGTCTTCGACGCAGCTGGGCGTCCGGAGTTATCATACCAATATATAAACGTGGCGATATAACAGACGCAAAAAACTATCGGGGAATTACGTTAAGTAATTGCTTTGTCAAACCGTTTACAATTATATTAAATGAACGTCTTAACCAATGGGTGGAAACAAATGACATTTTAACGGATGCACAATTCGGCTTTAAACCAAACTGTTACACAGTAGATGCAAAATTATTCGTAATGCACACAAGGAATGGCAGTTGCAGGATAAAGAAAAACTATATTGTTGTTATATTGACTACCGGAAAGCATACGGCGTCATCAATCGCGGTCAGTAATGGAGTAAAATGAGTAATCTGGGCATCGGCGGAAAACTCTTGACCCTCATTCGATCCATGTACAAAGAAGTAAAATTACAGGTTAAACACATGGGTACCCTGCCAGACACTCAATAGAAACGTTGAACTATTTCAAGGGGAGATAACATCGCCCATATTGTTTTACTCTTTATTGATGACATCGAATTAAGTCTGCATAATGGAATACACGCCGGCATTAGATCAATTATCTATCTATCTCTTATTATTTGCTGACGACGCGGTTTTATTTTCTGAAACACAAGAAGGTCTTCAAGAATCATTATTCAATTTATAAATCTACTTGCACCATTTCCATAAATGCATACTCCATAAAAAGTATCCTTAAGTATGGAACGCCATAGCTGTTTTACGTTGTTATATTTCTTTCTGTCTTCTTTAGAAGGTGTCTCATTACGTCAAACCGTCGTGATATCTTGTCAATATGTGGTGTTGACTTGTCAAAATACAGTCTTATTATGTCAAACATTCGTGTTATCATGTTCAAATGTGGTGTTGATTTGTCAAAATAATGTCCTATTCATTCGACATAAAAGGACTGTATTTTGACAAGTCAGTACCAGATTTGGACAAGATAACACGACTGTTTGACATAATAAGACCGTAATTTGACAAGTCAGCACCAGATTTGGACAAGATAACACGACGGTTTGACATAGCAGACCTGTGTTTTGACAAGTCAGTATCACATTATGACAAGATAACACGACGGATTGACATAATATGACTATATTTTGACAAGTCAGCACCAAATTTGAACAAGATAACACAACTGTTTCACATAATACGACTGTATTTGACATTTCAACTTTTTCATATTTGGACAAGATAATACGACGGTTCGACATTATGACTGTATTTTGCTAAGTCAGTACCAGATTTGGACAAGATAGCACGAGTTTGACAAAATAGGACTGAGTTTTGACAAGTCAACATCACATGTGAACAACATAACACGACGGTTTGATATAAAAAGACTGTATTTTGACAAGTCAGCACCAGATTTGGACAAGATAACACGACGGTTTGACATAGAAAAACTGTGTTTTGACAAGTCAACATCACATTTGAACAAGATTACTGTTTGACATAATAAGACTGTGTTTTGACAAGTCAACATCCCATTTGGAAAAGATAACACGATGATTTTACATAATAATACTGTGCTTTGACAAGTCAACATCACATTTGGACAGGATAACACGACGGTTTGACATAATACAACTGTATTTAGACAGCACCACATTCATAAACGATCACATAAGATACATCTTATATGACTTTCTTTATTCAATTAGAAACTTAATCGAAATCTCTTGTCACATGGAAACGCTCGAAATAAGCTACAATGGTTAACCGAAATTTATATTAGGAGTACATTTGATTATTCGACGGTCCTCAGAAATTGACACACTACTATAGTGTTCTTCGCAAAAGTACACAGCTATAAGAATCTTCATGTTACGTTGACTGCATTTCAAAACGAAAGTGATGTGTTGGGCTAGTGTATGTATCCACATACAATAGTGTTACAATGACATTTATAGCCGATAAAGCAAACTTATATTTGAGATAATAACCAAATAATTGTAAGTTTTATTATAGTACTTACCGATAAACACATTAACTAACGATGCCATAATGTGAGATTATCATGCTACTCCGCCATGTTCAATGATTCCTAAGTCACGCCCTCTTGGACCTGTTTATTTATGTCATTAAACAAGTAAAGAAAAACTCAATCTTGGTGAATGGTTTTAAAAGCGTTAATGAATGAACGAAGATTTCAAAAGTTTTGATTAAAAATATGCAATAAACATAAACAATTATCTTACGAGAAAATGTTCCAGCAATAATAAGAAATCGTCAGTTTAAATGAATTCCTCTAAATAAGCTAAATACAATGTCAACTTCAACCATTGTCATAATGCCAGTTTGCTGCAAACACTCGTCTACGTGCATATTGACCTTTAAATCACCAATTCACACTAAACTATTTTTATTATAGAAATGTATATCGCTTGTGAGTTGTTAATTTCATTTTGCTTGCAACAGAAAATCACATCCTATTGTATAAAAAAATATTATTTACGATTTTGCTTGTAACCATTTATTTCCCGCAACGTTTACATTACATCTAAATACACATTTGTGAAGACGTTATGCAAATGAAAGATTTCGCCATTGCCAAAGCATGAAATTATTCTCTTTTTAAATGATGATTATACGTGTATTAAATTTTGTGTCTGATAGCTTTATTTGAATACAAACCCGTATCGCAAACGATACAAAAACTTTAAATGCAAATGTAGTATTTATTGATTAACAGTCATTGTTAATCAATAATTTAATTGAGTGATTCTTTAAATTTGGTGAACTGAGGTATCTGTCCTGAGGTTTCTAATGTGTTTTAATGTGTGTATTTATTTGTATTAATTAGTATTTATAAACAGTGTTACTTCCTGTGCGGAATTAATTGTTTATGAATATTGTGCCAAGAACAAGAGAGCCACCAAGTGATATCGGCATATTTAAACATTTCAATCGTTACAAACTTAAGAAAAACTCCAAACGGTTTAATTCTATGGTAATTAATTATCAATTAATAAATCATTAATTAATTATCAATAAATAAATTGCCTCGGCTGGTGATCAATCTTTGCTTAGATATGATACCAAGACACATGATAATACATGTAAACTGTAACGATAAATTATATGAATGCTAAAATTTAAACATGCTCTCTCAGACATTGTAACTTACCTACACTAACTGCTAATAGATTGTGTAAAAAGCTACTCGAGTGACATGGAGTTGGTAGTTTTATTGGCTGAATCCCTATTACGCCGTTCACAAACTAAACATTATCAGTGAAAAGTGTGTCTTCATCTCCTAAGACATCTATTCGCCACTCGAATAAATATGAAAATCCTAAGCAAACTGCCTTCAAAGAATCTACAAGCAACAACGCGATATATGGTTATCTTTCTGAACTTTGTTAAATTATAGGCTTTATAAGTATACATTGGCACACCGAAGGCGTCTAAATAACCTAGCATCGTTCCCTAAATTACATTGTCGAAGAAAATCAGATTTCTAGAGGGTCATCTGAGCAAAAAATACAAAAGTATACTGTGTTCTGATAGGAATTACACCTCTCTAGGAATATCAGCTCGGCAGGGACTGTCTGCAAAATAATAATAATCAAAGATTATGATTGTGGACATACCAACAATCGATTTGTTGAAATTGTTAGATGCTTAATAGATACTGTATGTCGATGCATACAAGATAAAGCAATTACTGTACCAATTTACAATTTGCTTCCGGTTACAGAGACGAATTCCGACCTCTTGCATTTTCACAACAGTTTGGCTATATGGGTAAACATTTTATAAATGATTTAAAATATAGGACTTAATACTACATTGATCAAATTATAATACGAGTACAATGAATATACTGCTGGAATACATATACAATATTCCGCTTGAGTGATTTTATGGCAGTCAACATCAGCCGTGTTGGTTGTGTAAAATGAAATCGCATGAGATAGTAAACATACATACTCGTATTATACGTTATTCGTAACATATTCTATTCATTCGTCGGTCTTCTCTAGTTTGATGCAACCATATGTGAATGTTATATTAAATGTTCCATCTTGAATTCCAAAAAGACACGTGTTGTTCAACCGTAACAATACATTCATTGTTTTGGACTTTTTTACTCATGAATTCGCAATTTCTGCAATAAAATCCATTCACAATATTTTTATGATAACACATTTGTCATGTGCATGTCATTTCTACGTACAAACTAACGAACATTTTCAAGGCCAACGTAATAACACTTTATTGTGAAAAATCGAAACAATTAAACAGAAACAAAATCGAACGGGATTTTAACATCATTTTTACATTGGATTTTATATCAGTTATTTATTTTTCAACGTTTGTATCTGTGTAGTAAACATTTAGGTTTGAAATGTTCATGGTTGCCCATAACAACAGCCTTCCAAGTGTCCAGTCAAAGTGGGATGGGGGAACGACTGTTTCTGGATTAACAGTTGCTGAAACTTCCTGAAGACGATGAATGTGTGCGGCATTCAGAAATGCTTCCAGTTGTGAATTGGACGAAACTGTTGAAATGAAGATGATTTCGTTTTGCATGGTGTTGTGTGCTATGTTTGTTGAAACAATGGATTCATTGATTTTCGAAATTCGAGTGCCTGCTAAAAAAATAACTTCTTCTTTTGTTTGGAGAGAAATGCTGCTGTAGTTTAGAATACTTTGAACGTTTTCGTGACCACTGGTCTGCATAATACCTGTGGGACAGCATACTGAAACCCGCATCCTCTGCACCATGTGCTTCCTGGCTGAGCGGTTGGTTAGTTTTCTATTAAATCCTGCACACATGTCGATGTGCTTTATTATTTGTGAAATTTTGATAATACACATGTTCATACTGATGAACCAACGCTCAGTACCAGAAGTCGTACTGTCGTTGGTCTTCGTGTGTGTTGATAGGAGGAATCCGTCGTTTTGCTCGGAAAACCCATGAGGCCATTTAGACGCATATATGTTATTATACGAATTTTAAGGTTGCAAGAAATTTGATTTTTAAAGCAAGTTTATATATATATTTAGTTTGTAATAATATAAACAAAATCAAAATCATGTACGAGGTATTTTTATATTCTTTATATATAATTGTTGTGGATAAAACTTATTTGAACATTTCATCTCATCTTTGTTTTTTTAACGTATTATAGTAGTTGTGTATTTCATTACAGAAACAACGAACCTGTAAGTTGTGACCACATTCGGATGGGTCTTGATCATTCGCCCAATTTCTTGGCGGCACAGTTACAGCCCGTCAGTTGCACCGGTTCGAGTATCTTTCTGCCTTTAAACCAACTCAATATATTCGTCCCCTCTACATCCCGTCACAACTTCACATAAACAATCTATTTACTATTTCGGAAAGGTAAATCGTTTTTTTCAAATTAACATTTTAAAGTTGTTTGTTATGTCATTTGTTCTAATTGTTTTATGTTTGAATATAAGAGATTTCAAGTTAAAGTAATTGTTTACTAATAATTTGTTGATTTTTGATTACTCAATCAGTTCTGTTATTTGCCGTTTGATTAAGTTTTTGTTATTTGGCTTATTTGTGACATTTTCAGGTTGACAACAGTGAAAACAACACTGTTCTGCTTAGTTAAAGTAAAGACTACAGACATTCTGAGAACAAATTTGTATATACAATCTTAATTTCAGACACTGAAAAGATGAAATGTTCATGTGTTATTAAGTATACTTTGCCTGTATAGTTATAAGACCGATACATTGGCGTTTTTAAAGTAATAATTATAAATGTTGATGTTATCTCAGTCAAGATGCAGTGTAAATATTCTGCATTTTAGCAAGTACAAAATTGTTGCCATAAATTGTAATGTTCTTAAACACCCCTTATGCCAAATGTTTAGGGAATCGGAGCCATAGTGTATTGATATTGGCCTTTGAACTCCCATTCCCTGTCATTCATTATAGAGCTTTTTTTTAAATTTCATGCTGCTCTATTGGTTGGGCCGCATTCGCCTTGTTTATTTTACCTTCCATTTTTTTTTAACTTTTTTAAATTTAAGACCGGAAGACGTTTTGAAAATCAATTAACCTTCAATCATACTGGATGTCATTTATTATTCTTTTTTGTGTTATTTATTTAGTTGATACACTGCATACATAGTTTTTCAACTAATCTGTATTAAAAAAAAGATGTTCTTTTTTTTACCAAAAAAAAACAGCAACGTTTTTAACAAAGTATTTGCATTCCTCATACTTACATCAAATGTTTCCTGAACTTTGGGAACGATTTGCGCTCACCCTTAGCAATTGTGAATTGGTACTAATTAATTTGAAGTTCCTTGTAAATACTGGATACAAAGGATGTAATTGAGGCTTTTTCTCCCTCGACACCATTTTCTTTCCTTATGAACAAAATGAACATGCATCCTATGTTATCTAGTTCTTTCATTTCAATTATTGTGAAATTGGTAGGTAATTGTTGTTGTTTTATAAATGTTTTCAACTTTTACAAATTTGAGTCATGCTTTCTGCTGTGTTTTTTGTTGTTGAGCATAGTTTTTGGCACAGAGCCTTTTATTTCTTGTTTTCCTTTAGCTCATTTCTGACTATAATTTGCACCTCTGTTGATGTATTTTTAATGAACTCTTTAGAGGATGGCTCTTTCATGTCATAATCGAAAACAGAAGGGTCGATATTAAATTCTGACATTACCTTGAAGTCGATTACAGTCACATTCAGAATTACCTGTTTACTTTCATATACATTAAACCATTCCCAATCAATGATAAAATTTGGAAAATCAGACGTGCATTAAACCATTCCCAATCAATGATAAAATTTAGAAAATCAGACATGTTAATTGATTTAAATTAAACGTGTGTTTAGTCTTCTTTTGTTAGCTTTACATGGCTATTGTTACTTTTTTAAATTTTTAATCCGTTGTGTTAGTCTGCATCAGCGTCTGCTTGTGTTAATGATTACTGCTAATGTTCATCATATTGTCATTGTTTTATTTAATTTATATAACTTATGTGTGTTTTCTTGCAAAACACAATATATATGTGTTTATTAATTGTGTATTACTTAATAAAATATGAATGGATAAGTTTGTTAACTATAATCATTAAATAAGCTTTATTTCACGCCTACAAAAAAGTAGTTCTCCGAGTGGACGGGACAAAGTTTATATGAAACGCTACAAATAATCACGATACAATCAAATGTGAGCGGACTTAAACAATGTAATTGATGGGCGAAGCTTGAAAGCGTTATCGGATGGGATATCCGATAGCCCTTAAAATATCATGGCATCGTCTCCAATGTAAATCTGCACTAGTGTCATAATAAAATGTGATATTGTCATGCAACAAGAATATAAAACCAGCTTGTATTATTAATTTACCATATGTATATCAAGCTGATGATAAATCAATGTGGGATTGTGTAATATTGTTTCCTGTAAATCTACAAGGGGTTACTGTATATAATTCATTGTGTTGCAGGATGTTTGATGCAAACCTTAAATATCGTAAATATGCAGTACTGAGAGAATTTAATATAAAGAAGTGAAATAATGTCACATTCGTTAATGGATATGCAACACGACGAATAACATATGTAAACGTAGCCTAGCACTATCTTTTCATTGGCTCTAATACCATAAATATTTATGTTCATACTTCTTTAATATTTTTAATGTATTAAAACAATAGAAGACATTTGGCATACAACAGTTTACAATAGCGCTCTGTATATCCTCATCACAAACCCGCATGCCCACTTTTAGTTTAACAATAATCTAAAACCCATCAACATAATAATAATTCAAATTCTCAGCATCGGTTGCGTCTGCTTGTTTGTGTACAGATTTGATCATTCGAAACGTCTACATGTTTTTTTTCGACAACCAGTTCGAAAAAATGTGTCTCTAGCAATCTATATACAATTATGCATTTCCGACAGAATTTCAGTCATAACACGTCGATTAATAAACCACTCCAAACTTTCTTGTGTTACCTGATGTACTCCTGTTAAGTGGACATGCCAGTAACTTACACCTGTCCCACAAGAATAAGAGGTAGGAAAGACGGCCCATATAAAGGATTTTTTGTTGGGATTGGTAAACCAAATCTCATAAACCAATCTCCGTGCTTTTCAAGGAAACGCATCTATATTAAACAATTTCGATAAATCTTTATTCCCTTATGAGCACATGCCCAAACAGTTTGGGATGACAGATAACGGTATTATTGAAAAGCCACGGCACAATCCGCTTAATGGAATTCTTGATAGATTTATGAGAAACTAACCAGTCGATATTACCATGGTAACAGTTGTGTGTGGCGTCCAAACTTTTCCCAAAATTCAATGCTAGCCGCGGAACGTTAAATGCAATATTATTTATTTCGAGCATGTCTTTATTTGCAAAAGTGGAAGAAGATTGATAATCAATCGTAATCTCGGTAACCCTAAAGCGATTTATGAAATCAAGTATATGAAAAATGCTCTGTCTCCGAACCTAATTAGAAACAGGCGTGAACATCACGCCAAGGTTAGCTTTGAACAAAACATTGCTTGAAAACCGGCTTATTTTTCTAACAACATTTGTTTAATGCGGTTGATCCAGTTTTCAGAGGATACATATCCAATGTTAAGGTTGCAATACTCACAGACCGATGTTACTAAATAGGAAATGAGTCATTCTAAAAATCAATCTTATGTATTATGTATTGTTGAATGCATGTTCATGTATTTTATAGGCAATTTGGCCTTAAATAAAAGATACGCATATGTCTATCAATAGTGCTCTTTTGATAATGGCTCTGGTGTGTAACAAGTCCTTTATGAACTTAACCAATGGAAGAAAAAGCGGGGGTCAGATAATAATTATAGGGAGGTTGGAACTTACTTGAGTATAGTAAAAAGCTAGCATATACATGATATTTGAAACAGTATGAATTTTCCTTTAAAGGTTAATATAAATTGTCACTCGAGCGTGTCCGGGTCTGACCACACGGGCATGACTAAAAAACCTGTGTAGAGGACACATACACAATTATAGATAATTACAATGTTAGTCTTTATAAATCGTGTGACAACTGGAACGTTTCCAGTTTTGCAAGGAATGATTTGAACAAACTTTGTGCATGACTTCTATATGATATTATATACAAATATCAGAGGTTGTGTGCGTGTTCTGTCATAGATTTATTTTAACATTCAATATAAATCATGTGAACCTTGATCGTGTCAATGTTATTTACCCAGGGGTGTGATTATACAAAACTGAGTAACGTACCAGTATGCACTGTTATACAACAAATAGTTGATCCCTGATATTATCGGTTTCAAAAAAGAAGTTACTTATTTAGTATATACATCTTTCGAAATCAGGTGACCTTGTGGCTTTGTCAGTTTTGCCTCATGGGCACGTTTTCACAAAAAAAGTAGAGGACCACCATCCAATGTTACACACAAAATATATTTTACACCTGACCTTTACATTTTCAGAAAAGATTATGCACTGTTTATAGTTGTCCACATGAATCCGCTGAACCCCGGGGCTTTGTCGTTTTTGAACCGAAGGCATGATAATTAATAATTATTTGGGTATATGTATATAATGCTAGCATGTGGGCTTGGCCAGTTTTGAACCCATGGGCATAATAAATACACTTAATATAGGACCTCTATCTGATTATTTATACCAAAATATATCAGCTCTTGCGGTTTCAGGGAAGTTAGTGTAGGTATAACATTTAAGTCTTTAAATTTTACCACTGTATGGTGGACAGCTTTAATCCAAAAGAGATAATTTGAAACAAAACTTTATTGAGATCAACCTGACGATGTTACACAGCTCATGTTCATTATCTGGGCCGTTTTGAGTGAAATATATTTTAATTTTAAAAGTTATTTACTGTGTGTCTACATACATTGTGTGACCCTGGAGCCTAATCAGTTTTGATGCGAGGGATATGATTTGGATTTTAGAAGAAACCAACATGATATTACACCCAAAATATTAAAAACTGAGCTTCATGTCATTGATGTAGCCTTTGTTTGCGTATAAAATCGTTTGAAATTTTTCATTTTTTGATTCATGGAATAAAATATTTAATGCTTTCATATACATAAAAATCGTCAATCGAGTCTAGTTAGCTAATGGAAAAAAGTATATATGTATATAAGAAACACAGCCAAATGAATAAATATCTCCTCAAACCTGTGAAGCCTTCGCGCTTCACTGTATCGATTAATCCATATGTCCAAAAAGTAAGAGATGAAATATTACCGGAGTATTAAATAGCGCTGACACAATCAACTTTGCTGGAATCTTCTGATGTTTGAGCTGTACATATGAGTCGTGTTCTGAGAAAACTGGGCTTAATGCATGTGCGTAAAGTATCGTCCCAGATTAGCCTGTGCAGTCCGAACAGGCTAATCAGGGGCGACACTTTCCGGCTTTACTTGATTTTCGGGAAGGAGGGATTACCTTGAAACTAAAAATACCATTAAAGCGGAAAGTGTCGTCCCTGATTAGCCTGTGCGGACTGCACAGGCTAATCTGGGACGACACTTTATGCACATCATTAAGTCCAGTTTTATCAGAACAAGACACATATGATCGGACCTGCCAATGGATATAGCTGCATGCGGCAACCAAAATATCCCCAACATGTATAGAAAACGCAGCACTTTTAATTAAGATAAGAACAAAGCTTTCTTTTCTGAAAGTGTACGTGGTGGATTTACTTCTCAGGGAAGTACGCTGATGTTTGACTGATTCATTCGAGTGCGGTGATCGCGATTTCTAACCGAGCATATACATTTTCATGAACATTTTCGTTTTTCTTTAAAAAGGGAACTCCAATCACTTGAATGGAAAATCACATGATTTCTTGATTTTGAGCTGTTTGAAATGAAGTTATGCAGTTGTTTATGTATTCGTCGCGAGAATCATGCTGTTTAAATGAAATATTGAGGAGGACAAAAAGGGCACACTGTGAAATGAGTTTGTTTTTGGCTATATTTTGTTGTTAATTAAGACATGTATGTTGATGACATTGGCTATATATTGTTGTTAATAAAGATATGTATGATGATGGAACTGTTTTGCATAACGTAGTCAAATGAAGTATGTATCTCGTTTTAGTTTATTGTGAATATAATGCTTTTGTATTTGGTCATTATAAATTGAGCCGCTTCGTGCGAAAATTGACCAGAGGTTATATTCGAACGTTATTGCCACAGATATGCCTCGGTATATTTTGATGAGGAGTAATAATGTTCGCTTACGCGATCACGAAACCTTGATTTGCTAAATTGTTGACTGTACGGGCTGCTGTGTCCTGCTATTGAACCATCGGAGCCTGCTGTCGTTTTCAGTCTGCTGCGCGCACATAAAGGTATTTTTACAGATATGCGAAGATCTACAATGAAAGCCGTATACTCACATCCGTAAGACATTAACCCGAATCCTAACACAAAAGATTAACATCGGTCCTGTGTCATTATTGTGATCCAAAGGTTTGCAAATCAGTCTATATGGTGTTAATATTGATTTATATTATTTATATTTATATCTACTGTAAACAACGAATCGTAATCAATATGTAGAATTCCGATTAAGTTTCCAATATTTAAATTGAATGCGTGTTCAAACTTGAATATTAATACAAATGCCAAACATTCTTGTTTAATTATTGAGATATCTAGATAACCAAATCAATATTTCAAAACATGTTCGGGAAAACACACGCACATTTAAGTAGAAAATGTAAAAGTAAAATCGCACTTAAAAACATATAATTTTTAAAGCGTTTTTGCACTTTCGATCTCATATCATTTATTTTAAAATTTAGATAAATACGTCTGTGAAATTCATTTACATTAATAGAAAACAAACATCATTCCAATCTATTTAAGTAAATATTAAAAAGACTGCGAAGGATTATTAATTACAAATGCACTTACCGTCCGCACGATAAATCAATAAACTTCGAGCTTAAGCAATAACAAATACTTGAAATACATACGGAATATTACGCTAGTCAATTGTTCCAAGAGTTTGTATCACTCGAGTGGCTTGTGTGATGACGTATCCGCCTCGAGTGTGATGCGATATAGCACAAGCCACGAGAGTGATACAAACTCTTGGCACAATTGACTAGCGTTATATTCCTTTTATTACATACAACAACTAACGAATACAGTTAACAAATGTATTTTTTACTTTAACAAAACTGACAAAACAATGACTAAAACGGTACGCCATAGTTTATTTAAGACGCGTATGAATACAGTTTATGTAAATTAACGTGTAAACATTCGAACCGGGCAAACACAGGTTTCCGGCACGCTTACCTTAATGCCATCGTTAATCCAATTTTTATAACAATTAAGTTGACAACTTAAATCAGATAATTATAACAAAAACGTTTAAACGGTATGCATTTCCACTTCTATCTCCCATGTCTTTATCGAAACTTAGTTTAAACCACACTATGTTATTGTATTCCTATCGAAATATACATTTATGCATGATAAACACACACTCAAAAGTACGTTTTTAACACATAGTTTACTGCTAAAAAACACCACGTCCGACATGCCCTTACAGAGTTTATATAAAACTATTGTGTTTTGTCACAGAAATGACGTCACACGATGTACTACGTAATATATTTCGTAATATAAAATATTTCTATTTAGGTGCGTGTAATGTGACGTCATTAAATGGGTCGAAGTAGTCCGGCTAGTATAGTAATACGGAATTGGAAACAGCGAGTAGCGTAATACGGGATTTTTTATTTCAACGATTGATACAACCTGTATTTTGTTAAAAGCATTAAACAGGTATATAATAAATTCTATTACTAGCGCACGTCACGCTCAGTATACTTACCTGCATGAATTAATCTTCCATTCGTGTTTCATCAGGAGTGCTCCGTACGATGAATGCGATAGGTACGTTAGATTCATATGAATCGTCTTCCTGATCCAGATGATCGCCCCATGCAGTCGGGTGAATGATCAATATCTTGCACGACGGTTATATTACATTCACAATCAGGATAAGCAAAGTGTTTATTACACAATCTATCTTAAGGAGGATTTCGGAGAGAGTCATTGTATCACGATTGATTAAATATTATTCGAGAACATGGAACGACAACTCAGCAGATGGATTGGTGAATGTTGTGTGAACTTATCGAAGATCAATGGTAGGACTGGTAAAAGAAAACGTTATACAGCTGTAATACAACTATAACGTTAACGTTAACATCAAGAAACCATCAAGTATACAAGTATACATTATAGAAAAATTGAAATCATACGTCTTTGACCATCGCGTAATTTGAAAATATTCGAATGCTAAACCACCTTTTCCACATGTGTCGCTTCTCAAATAACGTGCGCTTATTCGTGTTGTATGAAAGATTATTCTGGGGGGGGGGGGGGGGGGGCAATTTTCTTTTTACGCCAAACATGTGCATGCGACGCATCCACTTAACATCCTAACGTGTGCTTATTATATATTTTATTACTTTATAAATTATTCGTGTACGTTATAGTTTGTTGTCGAATAACCAACGGCCGGAAGTTTAGATGCATAGGGTTTAAATCACGAGTGCATCTAAACTTTCGGCCGTGGGTTATTCGACAACAAACTATAACGTACACGAATCATTTCGATTCGAACACGGTTTTTACTCAAGATTTATGCAATGTATCTTATTTCTTATTTTTCCTGTGTACTATTTTATGTGAAGTTATCCCATAAATAGGCCCATAGTTTGTTGTCAAATAATCTACGGCTCGAAGTTCTTCCTTGTTTGTATAAAATTTGGTACGTGCCGTGTTAGAAGTAACTATATTTATACACACTATGTGCATTTTTTAAATCCATCGTAAAATACGTATCCACCGGATTAGATTATTACACACGCGTTTCATCTTATATGTCTACGCTTGGATACGTATTAGGAATTAAAACTAGACACTATATGACAACTTAAGTACAATCATTTTGTTGCAAATACATGTATCAAAACATCATTTCTTCTTTTTGAAGTATATACAATGTTCCTTGGAATTCCTTACTTATAGACACTAAATTTAACAACAGTAATATAAGAAATAATTATAGATTACCAAGTCGGTTCGCAGATGGCCTCTGTTTCAGGGGTGTTCATATAAACATAACCATCGTTCTCTACATGTGATCATCAATAGACACGGGAAGCGGACAACGACAACGAGCGAGGCATGGTATTGTAATGCGCATGGGGGTTAGAGGGTTAGGGTCAGGGTTAGGGTTAGAGTTAGGGGTCGGGTTTGGGTTAGGGTTAGCCTTAACCCATACCTTAACCCTACCCCGACCCCTAATCCTCACCCTAACCTAACCATAACCCAGGGTTACGTCCCCTATACCATGCCTCGCTCGTTGTAATTGTAATAGACACATGTTTAAAATGTCTAATACACGGCAGACTAACCTCATTTGCGAACAATATAAATTTTACAGATGTGTTCGAATGTTTTGCCTGTTCGGTTCATTCGGACGCAAATAGAAACATGCAGCGTGATTCTTGCATACGGTCATCGCCGTAAAAGTATTTTTAGTTGGGTAAGTGTGTGTGTGTGTGGGGGGGGGGCAATATAAGGCTTCGTAAAATTCCAGAGACAAGAAAACCCAGGAGTGTCCGGTTTGCACTACATCTCGATTCAATGACAAGCGAAAGATGAGTTTTCAGGTTATGATTAAGAGGCGGATCAAACCTGCGACCCCTGAATGTGAGCGCTTGAGTTAAACCATCTCCCGACCAGACTATACTGCCTGGAAATAGCCACCCACTGTGGCCATATGGACCAGATATAGATACTTCAGATGATATTACTGTTGTAAGCTACTGTTCCCTTAAACGACCAGACTTTGTGCCATGGCGCTGTAAAAATCCAACTTTGAAGCGTCGACGCAGTGTTTTATTGAATATATTTTGTTTGTTTTTATCTCGAAATTGAAAATATGAAGCTCACAGTTATGCCTGCGTATTCATATAAATATATGTTTTACTATTAATATTGCTAATATACCAAATCAAAGAACACCATGGTTACGATAAGTGTTGTGCTTCCTATGATTTGCATCGAATCTTGGCGCAAGGCCGTAGTAAATAAGTTGCGCATGCTGACAAAAGTCCATGTACATGAATACATGTGTTAACATGGGCAACACGCACTGTTTTCGTTTGGGCATAACGCAACCGCAAACGTTTCAAAAATATTTACATAGATATAGGAAATATGTTGGTCTCAAACAATTTCGAGGGAATATTTACTGACAATGGTATACTGACCTCTGCATGCAAACGGATAACCGATCAAGTATTTATGTTTGACAAATAGAACAACAACTGGAAAACAGCGCAAGAGGCGGACAGAATAAAATAAGAACTTATAAGACATGTAAAACTAGTTTTGACGTTTATATGCTTTAGTTTGTCAATGTCAAGAATAAATTAAGATGTGGTTTTTCGCCGCTTAGAATAAAAACAGATACACGGGAGAACCCGAACATGAACGGCATTGCTTTTACTGCCTCACATATTTAGAAAAAGTTCGTTATCGTTATCGAATCTTGTGTTTATGTTTACAAACATGGTATTCAAATCTAAGTATGCTTTGTAACCTCCTGTCCTATAACATCCTGTCTTAATTAAATTTATAAATTAATAAGCATTCGATTGTTACTATTTTACGTGATCGTAACATGAATATGATCGGCCATCTAGGTGACGCCCTACTTTAGAGAACCGAAACCGGCTGAACCTGATTTGCCTTGAAAGACAACCACGTGCTTCGCGATCGCCCGTGTATTTGTGTCAGCTGTTTATGTCTTGATGGGAATAGTATTAATTAACTTTATAATATTAGACGAGAATTTATTCAATTTGTTCGCCCTATACGAGTTGAGCCTCGCCAATAAAGATCGAAACTCGCCTTATACGGGAAAAGGCGGCAAATATGGAAAACACGGCCAATACGGCAAAAGGTCGGCCAATACGAGATTCAGCCAATCAGAAATCAGGAAAAACTCGGCCTTATATGAGAAACTAAAATTTCGAAATTTTGGACGCAGTTTAAAAGTTGTATGCTTAGTTTTGGTGCAAAACATAAAATCTTTTTAAAATGTAATATTGCAGTTTACTTAAAGCACTCAGCCCCTAATATATTCAGCTCCCTTTTTCGACAATTACAATACTGCAATGTAACCACAACAGTAAGGTTCAATATTTTAGCATAATGTTCAAAAATAACAGCTTTGAATAGTTTCGTTTCAAGCTACAATGGGCGCCGAAAGCAAAACTCGAAATCATGGAGGATTTGCACATTACAAATGCAATTCCTAATGGCAATAAGTACGTGTTCAATCCTTATTGCCTTTCTGAGTTGTATTAAAACAACGGTAGTGGATCCAGTGTGGCTGGAATGTTATTCAGGTAAATTTTGCATAATTTCGCGACCTGTCAAATTATATTCCTGCATCATCATTTTTCATGTAATGTCTTGAAAGCATCTTTCGTCATATACTAAGTTTAAATGGTATTGTTCCTATGCTTTTTCAGTAATATCGCCTTCATATTACATTTATTAATGAAATAATAATTATTCTTCTGAAATTAAATGCAACAATATTCAATTTTCGTTTAAAATTAACAAAATATCTCTTAAAAGGTTGTTTGGTGTACATAACATTTTCAAAGCATTGTTCATGGGACTATAAACAGGAAAAACGTTGTATAGAACGGAAATGTTGCTATTTTTCAAAACTTCATTTAATAGCAAAAACATGTAATTCGAAAGTTTAATTCAAGCTTTTCTTGCTGAATAATATTATAAAGTTAATTAATAAAATTGTCATTAATTAGTTGAATTCATATTGGCTTGGTTATTGAGCTTCAAACAGCTGCATTGTCCTTCGGCCTGCGGCCTTATGCAAATACGGCTGTCTTCAGCTGAATAACAAAGCCAATATGAATTTAACTAATTAAAGTGATATTATGGGCATTTTTCACTGTTGAATTGTGCTGAAAAGAACTAACAGGTCAAAAGGATTAGTTTAAATGTGGTTACAGACCAATTATCTGGAACTCATCCTGCTACCAGTTGTTTATTAAAAATATATTTCATATTCGATATCTTAAATGACTCACCCAGTCCTCTAAGACAAAATGATCCGTAAAACAAAACTGTGTCTTTGTGTCGTATGAACGAATCTGCACTTAAACTAAATTAAGGTACACATCGTACATGCATGATCAATTGTCTAACTTAAGTACGGTTGATATTCAAATGCATTATTTCTCTCTTTCCGGGATATTGTTTTAGTATGTTGATGCTGCATTAACAAATGTAAGTGTATATGAAGTTAAAACACCAAAAATAAACAACGTTTGCGATAGACACCTATGCACTGTTAGATACCCATAATATCACTTTAAAAACATTATATTATATTATTATTAGCGATGGTGAAACCATATAGAGCTGATTGAGAAAAGGGTAAACCGTTTTGTCAGTTTTTGCTCTAGATTTACTGGCACTGCTTTGACGCTTATTTAGAGCAGCCGACTGAGACCTGTGCTCCACCCTATCAAGAGAGCTCGTGACCGACCATGTGTTTGTAAATATTCGTTTAGAATTGGAATAATTTTCAGAGATCAATTGTTGATAGACTTGACAGCTGTTTTATTCCGTGATACGACTATGACCGGCAGTTTTGAAATGTTTTGTATTGACAGAATTTGTGTTTGTGTTTTGGAAGCGAAACATTGTATTACATGTTGCTCGTCGTTTGATTGAGTGCGCTGTCGACGTGTCCCTTAGCACATCCGCGTTCGAAACGGCAATCAGAAGTTGTAGGAATTGAACCCTGCGTTTGATTTTAATCTACCCGTGTCAGATAGCATTATGTAACAGGATCCGGAACAGTTGGCCCCATAGCAACGCGGTCCAGGTGACAATGTATAGTTGTCCGGGTCGCTATGTCAGGAGGTTGTGTACCTTTGAGTATGACATTTTTAAAAACATCGATATATTAATTTGGATGTTTACTTACGGGTAAGTGTCGGTGTGTCATTGATGGGGTTTGTTCGTACCAATTCCGAAAACTCGTCATGAACGATGGATTCATCCCATAAGAGCTTATTCATGATACACGGTTTTAATCTGAAGCGGCGTTCGCGGCCTCGACAGCCTTTACCTCCCGGCCATTACGCTCCTAGTGCCTCTTGTATGTCTCGAGGTGAGGCCATAGTCAATCGATAAACTTATATTTCGGAGGAGTCTGGCATTGCTCAGTATGTTCTGGACGTCACCGAACTCGCAAAACTTGCAATTATCGGTCTTTGCAGATGCATCCTCTTAGAATTGTCTCTTCCTAATCAATATAAATGCAGTTGGTGTCCATTTTTAAGGCGATATTTAAGAAAAACCAGTAATAGTTGTACACCGTTTTCACCATAGTTTTTACTAAACCCTAGAATAATGACATTGTTCTGCCATGCCTTAAGTTCCCTGTCAATAGATCGTTACTTTAAAGACTTAAAACGAATAAAAAGGATTTTTATCTCGTAATGTTTTACCAACATACGAATGGGTCCGATGAATGTTAACTACAATTAATTAACATTCTTAATATGGTGCTATCAATCAAATAATGTTTACTTAAGTTAAATGTACAACGAGCAACGATGCTATCCACACATTTAATTGTAATTGTTGTGAAAATGCGTCTATGTTTCTTTTTAACAAATCTTTACATGAACATGTATTTTGTACACACATTATTTGTATGCCGTACTGTGGAAAATTATTTGCAACTTAATAAAATGGTGTTATTATTTATCGAAAGTACCTCTTAAATCTTTTGATCAACGTTACACCTGTTTTTGTTATTGTTATACGATCGTGCATACTCGCTTTCATGATGTCTAGTTGTAAATTAGTTATATTAATTACTTTTCACAGCATATTGTTAACATCGATCTCTGTATTATTCATATATACCAATTCTTCATACATGACACTTTGTCCGGTCTTATGCAACGGCGTTCCTCGAACAGATGAACCATGGTTTTCTATAGAGAGCTTAGCTAGAAATCATGTCTAGAAATCTTGGATCACATTGGTTCACGTTATTCAAGTTGAACTTAACTATGATGAACAGGAACACAGAGCTTATTATTTTTAATTTTTACAAAACATGTACGAAATGGAACGTTTTTAAATATGGCGGGTATCTCATCATATTGATTTGATAGAGAAACGATAATTTTGCTTATGGCAATACGATTTACAAGCCCTATTCCATAGTCATTTTACCATGGTAAACCTTTATTTGGTTTAATGCAAAAGTAAACCCACTTAACAAAATCAAGTTATTATTGAAAAATCAATATTTCCAAATTAAAATTTGAAAACAATCTATTTTGAAATTATAAGCACATTTGTCATAACGTTTTATGGCTATTTAATTATAAATTACAACAACAATATTCAAGCTCGGGTGAAAAAAAAACACAATCACGTAAATGGGTGGATAACTATATTTAAAATATACGGCTTATTATTGATAAATCTGTCTGCCATTGACAATCTGTAGCGTTGAATGATATTTTCCACTTCCTCGTGCATTCGTCGCCTTATCTACTGTAGGATGATATCCAAGTTAAACCAACACTCCTTTCTCATCTCTACTTTGTATATCTTCGATAATCATCTCAAACCCCATACTGCTCTTGCATCTTAATGCATAATTACATTAATATTCTTTTTTCAATACCATTCATATCATTTACATCACTACCTTCCATGTTAATCAGTTGTTCTAGCTCCATCAATATCTTTCCCCGACGTCTCATTATCTCCTGCAAAATAGCGTCAGACTCATCCAGCATTCCGTTGTCATTAAGACGTTTCAAGTCAGACTCATCCGGAATTCCGTTCTCTTTACGCCATTTCAAGATTTTTTCCCACCTCTCAAGTTTCAGCATCTCAAGCTCTATCCTAATCTTACTGAACCGCAACATAGGCTCTTGGGATGCGACGACGGCCTTTCGTATCTTTGGCAATCTAAGTATTACCCTCGGACTTTCCGCCATCATGTCCGAGATATCTGCTATCCATTTACTTTGCTGCTAATCCTGCAAACCACTTTTTCCGGAATCTTGTAACAGTGTAGTTGTTGCGTGATAATAACATTCCTAAGTTCTCTTAGTCAGTCATGTAGCCAGTAAAACAAGCTCTGACATGTAGTATTTTTCTGTGGGTTTTTCTCAGATTGCCATAATACTATATTTTTTACCACGTATGATGTGATTTCTTTCTTACAAGGCCTTTAAACATCTTTGACGATCATTTTAAGCAATACATACACTTTCGCCTGTATGTCATTAAGGTTGTTCACTATTTCTGACTCTCCGTCGTTGAAACAAATCCTCCACTCATTATCCTTGTATTGGCTTCCCCTAAAGCCTACCGGTGTTACATAGGCTCTCAATGATACGACTTTCTGAACTATGACTGATGACGGCCAATGACGGGGTCTGACAGCCCATCTTTGCAGGATGCTTGGGCAGTTACAACGTATTGCGTATACGTTGTCAAAATGAAGTCGACTTTCAAATGACACCGGCATCGACGGTCCTGCTCGTTTATGATGAACCGCAATGGCATATACATCTGGATATGGTTGTTCGAAACAATGATCTACAAAGAGTTTACTACTCAATAGAACGTATACATGTCCAATATCACACAGAGCATTGCGAAGTACGACAAAATATTCAGGAGCGCGTCTCTCTTATAACAGTATGCAGTGTTCTGGATATTCACATGTGTCTATCCGAAACACACCTATGTCGTCGGGTATGGCGTGAAGATTGATACCAGCTTCCACATGGAGGACATCGTTCAGCACTATTAAAATATCCCGGTCATTTTCTAAAACGCGGACAAGCCCCGCTGCCTTGCTGCCAGCTGTGATACCTTTGACAGTACTGAGTCGTCCATTCATCAGGCTATTATACTCCCTTTAAAAACAGCCCGCAATCGTCTGATCTCCTCGCCATACTCCAGGCGGGTCAACAGAATGATGATCTCTTCGGACAAACTTTCGACATAATTCTGAAAAAAAAATCACAAATCGTAATTTCAGTTTAAGAATCGGAATATTATTTTACTATAAACACATCCAAATACACATAAGGCAAAGGCAATATGTTGAAATAGAGTGTCAGACAAGGTTTCTTTTCGTTGAGTAATAATTATAGTATAATTGAATGTTGATTTATAAAATTATACCAGAAATATTACGAGCACATGTTAAGTCATGAACCATGTTCAGCTTCCGATGTTCCCCGTATACCATGTTCAACTAGATTTAGACTGTGCAAAAAACGTTCCAGAATAATCCGGAATTAAATTTTAAACTCACAGTGCCTGTCATTTTACAATTCAGTTTTTTTCAATTAGCTCGTTCGATCTTACGTGTCTGTTTAACTAGAACAATGCTTTAGTTTTTCACTAGACCTTTAAACAAATAGTATACACGAGCGATGTTAAATGACGTTTCCTAATCCAACACACCCGTCATTGTCTTTCAAAATAATAATTACCTTACGTGAAATTCACTTGTTATTATGTTACAAACTTATTTGCTCGTTGGAAGAGCTAAACATAATAGTATACAGTACTAATCTTATAATGATTATGACACTTACATTATATTAATACAAAAACATTAACGCTTAAGTATAAATATACAATCATATGTACCATAATTGTCAATACTACAAGTGTGTCTTTAAAAACTTATGCTACTCAATTATAATGTATGTACTTGAATACAAAAATATATATACACACTATACAGTCACTCTCGAAGAATATTGTTAGGACATAGACATAGTGCCTATTACAAAAATCAATTTTAACAAACTATTGAAGTCGATATAAACATACTATTGGGGTAAATGTGGTAAAGAAACAATTTAAAATTGTACTCAGACTCACTTTACACCTACCGCAATACAATAAATTACTTCAATAAAAATCGATGTGCATTCGATATAGTTAAGTGCATGAAATAATATCTATTTTGTTATGTTTGTGAAACAGAACTTGGACTACACCATAACACCTTACGCCCGTGCCTTAACTATCAAGCTCGACAGTTAAGTTTAAAATTACTTCAACGAGTTTAAACGTATTGAGTTGACGATTTCCTGGCATTATTAGAGGTTCGTTTGAGAACTGAAAAAATGTGACTATGCATACACACATCCCCTGCAGACGTACCTGAGAGTGATGACTGAACAGACTGCTGTGTTTGAAAACGCGTTCAGTCACTGACTTACCTGCGAGTTATGACTGTACATGCTGCGGTGTCTGTGAACGCTCTCTGTCTTCGACTATGTCAAGAGTGACAACAGTGCAGGCGGCTCCGTCTATAAACGCTTTCAATTCACTACTTAACCGTTAGTGACGACTTCATAAAAATCCGTCTCTTGGAACCCAGTTTTTGACTTCAATGACTTTGACAGCAATATCCGGGAACGCTTTCTGTCTCTGTCGTTACAGTTGCTAACGGCTGCTTTCATTCTCTTAAATACCGAGGGTGACGACTATATAGGCTGCTGTGTCCTTGAACACTTAGTGTCCGACTTATAGGGCTGCTTTGTAGTTAAATTCTCAACTGACCCGAAATCAACGACTGTACAGGCAGCAGTGTTTGTGTGGTTCCAAGTTTTACTGCCTTGGTGCTTGTCAGTTCAGTTATTGGCAAATTACCTGTGAGCTGACTTTACGAACTGAGAAGTATGGAAACGCTTTCATTCCAGGTCCTACCCGTAAGTGAAGGCTATACAGGCTGCTGTGTTCAGGAGCGCTAAAAGTCCCTGAGTGATGCATGTACATGATGCTTTGTCTGGAAACGTGTTCAGTCCCTTTCTATCTCGAGTGTGACGCTTTCAAATGCATCTGTGTCAGAGATTCATTTCGGTTTCAGCGTTACCTGAGTGTGACGACTGTTCAGGCTGTTGTGTCTAAGGCGTTTTTAGTTTCTGTCTTAGCCGATAAAAAGACTGTTCAGGCTGCTGTGTTCGGGCTGGCTTCCAGCCCCTGTCTTACACAAGGTTGACGACTGTACATGATTTTATGTACACGAACACTACCTGCCCCTGTCTTACCCGACACTGGAAACTGAACAGGCTCCTATGTCCGGGAATGCTTTACGCAACTGCCTTACCTGAGAGTGACGACTGTACAGGCTTCTATGTAGACGAACACTTCCTGCCATTTTCTTACCCGACACTGGAGACTAAACAGGCTGCTCTGTTTTCGGAGGCTTTCTGTTTCTGACTTACCTAAGACTGACGCATGTACAGGCTTTCTGTTTCTGACTTACCTTTGACTGACGCATGTACAGGCTTTCTGTTTCTGACTTACCTAAGACTGACGCATGTACCTGTAGGCTTTCTGTTTCTGACTTACCTAAGACTGACGCATGTACAGGCTTTCTGTTTCTGACTTACCTAAGACTGACGCATGTACAGGCTGCTATATCTTGAAACGCTTTCACTCTCTTTCACGCCCGATAATAATGACTGTACTAGCCGCTGAGTCTGGGCACGTTTTCAGTCTCTTACACGCCCAAGAGTAATGACTGTACAAGCCGCTGAGTCTGGGCACACTTTCACTCTCTTACACGCCCAAGAATAATGACTGTAATAGCCGCTGAGTCTGGGCACGCTTTAACTCTCTGACTTATTCGAGAGTGACTACTGTAAAGGCTCTCTGCTCTGGGAATGCTTTCGGCTGCAGACATTGCACGCTCGATGCCTCCTTCTGCCATTCTGCCATTATTTGTAGACTGTAGGTACAATATTGCATTTAATATGTAAATTTTAAGTTAAGAGAAGATAGCTACACTTGCAGTTTGATTCAATTCAAATTGAAGATTCAAATTCGTATGCAATTCCTCGAACCCTAACACCATACGGTTAACATCGGGTAATTTTGGTGATCTGTAGTAGAATCCAAAGGTTCGTGAATCAGTCGAAAATTTATTTAAGGGTTGTGATCACAATTTGGTTATATTTTTGTCTTTTATGTAAAAATAAATAGTGCACACATTGTGTTTAAATAAGCAAAATAACACTCGTAAATAATAAAAAAGCCATTACATGTTGGCTTATTATAAGATGATCATTAATCAAATTCGATAAAATAATAAAGCGTTTATAAAGTTTTTCCTCCATAAATTACAAAATATTTTGAGTGATCACATAGAATTTATGTTTCGCCGATAACAACTAAAGCTTGCGCGGTGCTAGCTAGCTAAATATCGTTTTCTTCAAGAGGTCCCAGGTTCGAATCATGGGAAAGTCACTATTGTTTATTCAACGTTTCTAGTTGTGAGCTAACGCTCACAACTAATGTAGAGGCAGTTTTGCAAGTCAGTCTGCTGTTAGCTACGCTAGGAATGATAAATGCAAGTAAGTCTGCTGTTAGCTACGCTAGGAACGATAACCACTGCCTGACTGAACTACCTACAGTACAATTATGCAGACGACGAATGCTAGGAGCGTCTGCTCTACTACGCAAGGAACAATAACCACCACATCTGCCTGTCTATAGTTAGCCATTGGTACAATGTATTGTGTGTATGTAACCAATAGTGTTTAACAGCTTGTGCATGTAAGACGACATTTGCCAGTCTAGTGTTTATCATTGAAATCTGCACATATTTGTTGTTTTTAAGGACAACGGGGCTTAATGCATGTCAACTAAGATTAGCCTGTGCACACTAATTAGCCTGTGCAATGCGCACAAGCTAATCAAGGACGACACTTTTTGATTTTATGGTGTTTTTCGTATTAAGAGGTTTCTGGTACTGGGATGGCAATTAATGCATATGCATTAAGCCCTGTTGTTCCAAAATGAAGCTTACATTTTCTTTTTTATTAATGATTTGAAAATAAAACAACACACTCTTTGACCAACTCGACCTGTGCTTAAAAACACACTCTTTACAAAAGTAAATGGGTTGTGTTCATTTCAAACTTGCGATATAAAAAGCTATAACATAATTTTTGAAAACTGAGTTGCGCCTTAGATTATACAACAGCTAACAACTTCAGTTCCTTCAGCGCCTTGATTTTGATATTATAATCAGTAAAGTTGACAGTATTTAATGTTAGATATTTAATGACTTGTTTAAAAAAAATACGAAGGTCGCTGAATAAGACCCTTAAACAGTTTATCCATATCCATTATACGATACACAACGATTGCGCAATACATGTAAGAAATTCCCCATTCAGTTGTGTATGTGTTAACTGTAAGCTTGTCCAAATTTGAACATTAATTCAAATGCATTCTTTTTTTATGCTAATGGTATCTTGAATCTAACATTACAAAATACAACAATAAAATCATAAATTGATCAAACACACCCAGAGTTAAGAAGAAATTTGAAAGTTACGGTTGCGTTTAAAAGTGTTTCTGCACTTTCGATTTCAAAATAAGTGAATGATTTAAAATAAATCAGTTCTAATAAGAGCAAATGTCTTCGCTATATACATTTAAATTATTGAATCATGCGACAAACTTAACTGAAATTTAATTGAATACACATTAACTAGAGTGCGACGGTTTTCTTATTACAAATGAACTTACCGTCAGTTTAATGACGCGATTTACTCCGAGCAGAAGTTATGCCTAATACTTAACCTACATTCTTTAAATAGCTTGCGTGTCACACATTCGAATGTTATATACCGACATGACTTAATCATCCAACCATGAAACACCATGATACATCAACGACATATATATATATATATATATGAGTTTTGCTCAGGGAAAACAGGATTTAATGCATTTGCATTATGTGTCGTCCCATATTAGCCCATTAAGCCATCACATGCTAATAATTTATGATAATTTTTATCTAATACAGTTTTTATTGGTTTCATTGAAAGTTAAATCTCATAACGTTTAACCTCGAAGGCAAACGGAGACACTTTGCAAAACCAAAAATTTCGCAAACTTAAGTATTTTTTTCTTTAAGATGTGCCTCTTTGAGATAAATAATGCGATATAATTTTTATTTTTTTATTATTAATTAATTATTTTTGCTTCGAAAATCCCATGGGATTTTCATTTTCCAACGGGATTTCCCCCTTTCTGCATGGAATTTCGAAAAAAAACACGAAAAAAACAACGTTTTGCTATGCTAAATTATCAATTTAAGCATTGATTTGAAAAACCAATATTTTCCATTTGAGAAGACAAAACAAAAAAATTGGACAATGAAAAAAGTACCATGGGAAAGGCTTCTTTTAACAAAAAATCTTGAATGAAAGAAATGGAAATATTATATGAAAACAATCAATAAATCATCACACAGAAGAAACGTTATCTAAAATATGAATATCTCAAAAGAAAAAGGTACTTAAGTGTGCAAAATTTCGCAAAGTTACCGTATTCTGGTGGCCATTCTACATGAGAAACAATGTTACGTGGATGCTGCCTTCAAGGTTAAGATTTTACTTCCAAGTCAAGGGTCAAACTATTACACGTTATTCAAACCACACACAGCATTCTACCTATTTTCGCATGACGAAAATATCCAAACAAAAGCCTTCAACGTCAATGTCAATTCTGCACTTTGGGCTGAAATATTAAAACAAAACATGTATTTATTTATTTTTCAAATGTAGTTTATTGCTCACTACGTCCTTGATTCAATGATTTTTAATAAATTGACACAAATATAAAATGTACACGGCTTGAGATGTCATGACTAGTCTTGCATTTAAATTAAAGTGGTAACCTAATACACAGGGCTGCATATTCAAATTGATTCTCTTCTAATCCCTTGATAAACAATGCAAGACAAACAGAACTGTTCATATATCACAATTATTACGCTATAGGCTAAACCGTCTTTTTGTAACTAAGTTGGTCTTAAGAACAGATATATGTGTACATCTCCTCACTCATTTCTTAAACAAAATACCCGCACAAAATCTGTTCAAGCAATATGGATCGAGTTGTGAAGGAATTCAATCCGGAACTATGTCATACTTTTATGATCATCAACGCCTCCTCAGCATCCAAACAAATTATTCCCAGATTGCAAAAAGTCATTCTAAATTTAAACAAATAAAAAAACGTCAATGTTTATTTAATTTACAAATTCTTAGTATAATAACTGAAACCTGTTATCTTTTTCATGTCATAAGATTGAGTTTGCAATACAAATACGATACAAACAAAGCATGATGAACTATAATAAAACATAAATATATATATATTAGCTTTTTTCTGACATCATTATATGAGTTTGGGTAGTGGTCACCCTAACGGACGGGTTGATTTTCCGCCGGGTACTCTGGCTTCCCCTAAAAGCAAAATACCAAAAACACATCGAAATCTTTCAGTAAAAAACGAAATTGCAACTATAAATCAGAGTTCGTCCGAACGTTCGTGAGTTAAATCAGTTTACTAGGTAGGAGTGTTGGGGCACACTCCGGGTTATCACGTGATGCAGCCTAAGGCGCAGAAGGACCTCATTAATCAATCATTATGTGCAAACTATAATGTTATTTATAGCGGGAATGTTTTAAGTATTTGAAAGGACAACAACCAATGCAAGCCTTAAGTATCACAGCAGGTTTGTGATGGACTTGAATACGTGTTTCAAAAATTCAGTTGTAAAATCTGACAAGATCCTCTGAATCTTGCACAAGGTGTGGAATGTTCAGCCCATTGCAAATGATGCCCTAAAAGTCTCCATTATATCGTCCACTACGTTCATAGTGGTACTCCTCAATTGTGACATTTTATTTATAGCCCAAAACAAACTTTCGTTACACTAATTTACATAAAAATGTTTTAATTGATAATTAAAAGAAATATACTCTTAATTCTTGCAAACTTAATGCATCAGGTACCTTTAACAGCCCAAGTCAGGGCTATATTTGATATTTCCAACCCAAATGGTATTAAAACCAATATAGTTGTGCAGACCCGTAAGCACAAGTCACATGCTGCACTTTAAAACAAAGATTTAAAATAGGCAACAGTTTATTCGATCTTTTTATAACTTTAAAGGGCTTCTTTTGTATCTTACACGACAAACATTATATAATAGAATAGTTAGCAAAGTTCTGTAAATATGTACAAAAATTATAAGAAAAAAAAATAAAAATGTTAACCCTATAACTTCATTATTCTTGTTTTGATCATATGGGGAACAACATTCCTCTCTCTTTCTATAATCAAGATATCAATAAATAAGGCTGTAGGCCCTTGTTTGCAACGGTCTTAAGAGCCTCGTTTTTGATGCAGATAAAACACATGTTGGCTCTTGTTTGCAGCGTTTGATCATTATTATGTTATATAAACTACTTGTTTTTGCTGTGCGCATTCATACAAAAAACAATTGAACATAAATAAACATGTATTTTTCAAAGCATTTTGGAATTTACAATATGTGTTGAATAAAATTATTTAAAATTTATTATTTACTCTTGTTATTAGCATTAAAGTTCTTATTTTAAGACGTTAACAAACTTGTACCCCCTTGTTTCTGGTAAACTATTTCATTCTTATTTTTGTCAGATGGAAAAAAGATACAATTGTCAATGACTCGTGGTATTAGTCCAGGCAGAGGCATTCCATGTTTACCGTCATGTTCACGCATTGTCTTAGCCATACCAATATCTAGGAATGTAAGTGCTTGTTTATGCTGTCGTTTTTATGTACATGTACCCTTGCGTCAACACTATTAAAATATTTGTACCAAAAAATCGAATCAATCGTGCTTCTATGACAAACCAAGAGCAAATGCTATAATCGTATTTCTTCATTTACTAAACATCACTATGCTTGACGATGTTGATTATATTGAGAACTGTTTGCCACCGAAAGGCACAGGCTTATGTGATATCGACAAGACAACACGCAATCATAACCATGGTAACGTTTGTTTTCTTGGGCCCTACATTAAATATTATTGCTATCTGAAGTGCAAAAAGAGGTGTACGAAAAACCGCAATATTGTGATGAATTGTTATTGAACAAAAATTTCGAAACATCAACTCACAATCTTGGGGGACTATAAACTCTTGTTTGTTGAGGGATAGAACATGGATATAAATGGTTGATCTTTACATATTTTGGCGATTACTATTCGTGAATTGAAAAGGATAATTATGTATATGCTGAATATGGATTGCATTTGAAAAAAAAAACATTTCGGTTAAATACTGTTTTGTTGTGCTTTGTATAAACTAGACACTGCGAAAACTTGCATACGAAAACTTGCGTTATAATGATGAATGCACGTCATCAAACGAAATGTAGGTTTTAAACATAAATATCATATTGTAACAATAGGAAAACAATGAGTCCAGGAAATGCAAAAATGTGTCTGTCTTTCGGCCACCTACATGTTTCAGTTCTTTATGTTGTGATGCTTTCGACAAAACGTATATGAGGAGTTTTGTTCATAGCATGTCTTGTAGTACATATACAGTTTATTGGAAAATTGATATAAGGTTACACATTTTCCAAACTTGTAACAGAAACACTCGTTATATGTTCAGGGTTTTACAGCAGTAAACAAATTACACAGCCTATGATAAACTGTATACATATATATATATATATATATAAATCTTAGGAAAACTGTTAAAATATAAGACTCAGCCAAATAAACATCATCTAACAAACCCAAGGTTGGTACGTATTTCCAAGTTACAACTTTGTTTTGTAAAGGTTTTGATAAATTCTTAATTCCATGATGAAAACTCGTCACAGTAGTCTGGGATGACAGCAACCAGAATTATTGAAACACCTCACAAAAGCTGCTTTATGGAATTCACGTCGCATTTTATTATTTGACGTTTCCACGGTAACATTTGCCTGTGTCTTACGAAATATCACCGAAATTGGTAGCTAGTAGCTAGCAGAGGAACGTTCAATAAGATTAACAAGTTGAGAAAATTGCTTTGTTTTCCAATAGTGGAAGTGAATGCATAATTTCCCAAGATAGTTCCTTGTTTCCCGACTGAATCATTAAAATTCTATGTGAGATAGAAAGCTACTTCTTTACACTGTCTAATCTTTAAGAGTAAAGCATGTACATTCTCAAAAATGTTAGATTGTTACACTATCCTATGGAATATATGGCACATCAAAACATTTGAATGCCAATTCTGTATTGCAAAATTCAATATTCAAATTCAATATATTGGTAGCCCGATGCAGCGCATTGATTATCTTTAACTGCAGAGCGTGGTGTGTAATTAAGTTGTTCGACTTATGTTTAAACATAGATTACTATTTTAAAAGCAACATATTTATACCGTTTTTGCTTTGACCTTTTATTGATAAATAACTATGCATATTTCACAGTAGACATCTATTATATAATGTGTTGTATTGTACGATGTACATATGTGTGTTAATCATAATTGGCAATACAATACAGCGTTTGATCGTTGTTGAACTGATTAATTTATAGCAAATGCGTTTATCTAGGGTTATCTTCAAAATAACTGGCTTCCACCCTTGATTATTATGTAATTATTGATATGACCTTATCAATTGTCATGTATAAAACGCGTCTATAAAATAAAAAATATTTCCAATTATTTAAATACAAAATGATATTTCGAAACCGCTCAATGCACTTTGCATGTTAATGTTGTTTTTAAATTGTTAATTTCAAGTCAAAAAATAATAGCGCCAATATGACCATAGTTCGCTAACATGTACGATATTCCTGTCTTAAGTTATTAAGCTTAAACATTTTTTGTCAAGTTTAATTTATTAAATTAATTTTATTTTTAACATACTTTAATACCCATAATGTGTATGCAAATGCCGAGTCAATTCATATAACATATCTAGTCGTATTCAAACACATAATTGTATATGCTTCATGAATATACCTGGGTCTTCCTTTCAAACTCATATAATGACTTCGATTGCGTGGTACACATCACAAGCCTTCCAACTTGAACGATGGGCACCATTAGGCGATACGTCTTTCCGTAAATGACCAACCAATAGTTGACATTTAGTTCCCAAATGATGGAAAATAAGAATACTTATATTCGGCAACACGCGAAGTTTTCTACTATTCATGTCTATGTGACAACACGTACGTAATGTAAAAACCATTTAAAGCTGTAATGTTAAACAAACAAATTAAACAAAAAATATTAAATACAACTGAAAATCACTGAAACACTATGTATGTACGTAATTTAAGGTACGGTTCAAGCTACTACAGTAATGAAAGCAAACATTCCTAAGTTATAAAAAATATGTATAGCAAATACGATTCTAAACTTGAGGCAACACGATTTAAATGTTGAGCTCCGTGATTATCACCAGCGCATCGTCCAATTGTAGTCCAAATTGAATATATAGAACTATATAGAATATAGAAATACTATGGTGTCTCACATGATAGTCTGATATAAGCCTTTGTCATTGGATGTGTCTTGGTTCCCAATTATAAATGAGATTTATCGCAAATGCCCTTTTTCGGCGTCTGGAAATGCTAAGACTGTGTTAAGAAAATCGTGAATAACTCGTATATATCAATTACAGTAATGAACGAATTAAAGCTCAGCACGTAAATAGTATATTCTTACCTAGTGGTAGCCGAGTCTTAGTTTGTGTATGTAATAAACCTAAGAACTGTGTGTATGTAATGTAAACTAAATATTGGCTTTTTGGATTAGTGCCCTATCATTCTATGAACTCACGCAACAAAAGTCATCCAACATGAACGATGGACACGATTTCAAGATATAATTCACAATTTACCAGCATTATATTAAGTATTAGTGTCAGCATGATAGATTTAAGAGAGTATCCTAATGTTGTCCAACAGCTTAACTAATATGATGTCAATCTTAATCCTTTCAGTGCGGGAACCGAATTTTTAAGGCCTTTGCAAACAGTTTGGATCCAGATGAGACGCCACAGAACGTGGCGTCTCATCTGGATCCAAACTGCTTGCTATTCTGATAATATTCTTTGAAAAAAAAATCGAAGAAAATGCTAATTTTAGAAATTCAGCAGACGACATTTTAGCAGACGACAAATTTCCCAGCATGCAAAGGGTTAATCAGATCAAACCATAAACATACATATAACATGAAACGTAGTGACCAGGGAACATGATGCACGCAAACAAATTAATTGGATCGTATCACTGTTTGTTTACACTTATTTCACAACATACGCACACTCTTCACAATTCACTGAGATTTTGTTATTCATATTTTGAATTTATACAAACGTTTAAAAAAAGAAGTTAAAATGAATGTGTCAACAGAAGTTAAGGATTCAAGTTGCTTGTTGTTCACTTGCACATCTTCTCATAAAACGGTATGGGCCACCAGCATATGCAGACATAATGTAGCCTCTACTCAAGATACTCGGGAAGTTTGCTGTTGACGGAAGAAAAATAAATACAGATTTTTCTTATTTATTTATTATATTCCTTAACATGTATGTGTTTCGAAGCACTCATTCGAAATTTTTCAAACTAACAATACTGCAAAACTGTACTTTATTTTGATGAAGGCACCGTGTAAGTCATGAGTGAATTTTAAAACTGAGTATTTGGTAAAATCAGAATGATATGCTTGTTCACTTGTTTTAAATGTTTCACTCATTTACAGTTGCGGACGGACACCTGTTTAATAAACAAACTTTTTGCATTTCATCTACATTTTTTAAGAAGATGAACAAAGCTGTAATATTCTTAAGTTATTTGGTAATTGGGTTATTTTGTATGATGTTCCAAAAGAATAATTTAAACTTCAATATCTACACTAATGGTTGACTGTTAGATTTTATCTTACAACTGTCGTGGCCTTAACGAACGAGATAACAAACTTTCACAGAGGCAACCAATCAATCAAAGAATGTTTCAAAATGGCCTACTCAAGGCAGATTAAACATTTTTAGACAACTTAAATCGGAATGATTTGCGCTTTTAAATGCTTTTCTAATTGCGTTCATTCTGACTGGTTGATTTTATCGTTACCACGAGTTAGTTACTGTCTTGTTCCAGTATACACGGTCGTACTCACGCGCGAGCTATGTTTTACTAGCGTACGATCGCTTATTGTCGGCTCGGGTACTACCTACATGTACCCCGGATACTCTTACGTATACTTACACATGTACCCCGGGTACGGTAAATATACTTAAACGTACACGGGAATTTTTAACGCTAAATCGGTCGTTGTCGGATTTTTTAAGAAAGTTAGTTATATTCACAATTGTTTCAATTTTCTATTAAATGGTCCCTATATAATCGTAACTCATACTCAAAGCATGTTGATGCAGTGTTTTTAAAAGAGAAGTTTGTTTAAGGTAAACAATATCGTTTTATGATAATCGGTAGCGTGTTTTACGACATCGGATTTTGGGCGGGAATACAACTCGGGTACAGTCTAATATTGACCGGGTACGTTAAAGTATATTTACCATACCCGAGGTACATGTAAGTAGTACCCGAGCCGACAATTACCAATCGAGCTTTACTTACACATTCGTTCGCAGGAAAAAGCTATCTCGTATCCGCGTAACTTTGCATTGAAAGTTCCATGATCCGTCAATGCGCCGATTCCCCAGAATACTTTTAATAGAAGTTTGGCTCAAGTGACAGACAAGGAGAAGTTCAATTCCAGAGACAAAACGACCTTTGCTGTAATTCCAGGTTTGAAGTTATATACCTCTATCGAATGTATTAATGACAAGAGAGTATGTTATGGTTATGCTGAGATCAAACCTACGGGCCCTGACTGGTGACGCCAGAGTTTAACCACCAGACCAAGGATCATCTCACGACAAAACTGTTTTGCTTTGAAATTGTGAACTACTGTTGCCATAGAAACCAGATAGAAACCAAATAGGTGGACTTCAAGTGCTATTAATTTAATCAGCTACTGCCGCCCTTGACGACAAGACGTTTTGTCATGAAGCTATTCAAAAATCAAGCTTCAGCGCGTCGACCCCGTGGTTTATAAAGTGTTTAAACATGCAGTTTATCATGTTTGTGCGCACAGTATTGTTTGCGTATTGATATAAATGTATTAATAAAACATTCGTTTAGCTATCATTTAAGGTTAAGCAACAGAAGGTTAAGTATTGTAATACACGTCAGTTATCAATTTGCCGCATTGCGTTTGCATTTTATAATTTTAGAGTAAACATATAATCGAGTTTAGCATAAATCGGTTTTCTGTAGAAAATGCAACTTAAATAAGAATTCAAAGCATAAGAATTCTAAACACGAAATAGCAATATTTAAACGGATTAAATGAACAACATAACGCAGAATGAATATAAATTACAATCTCGAAGTTAAATTCTAATAACAAATGTTACCCTTATACCCTCGATCGATTAAAATAATGAATTTACTACAAGTTCAATGTTCGACATAACAAATCGATATTGATGAAATGTCTGTGAAGAAGAAAGATGTTTAAATGAAAGTCATCACATTTGTCCACATGGCGTATATTTTCTCTCATTAATTAAAAAGACATTGCAAAGAGGATATCTGTAAATTCAATAACCACAGTAATAATCCGTGGAAAATGTTTTGGTCTCATACTTGTTTAATGTGGATTATATGATCAGTCAAACATATCATATAACTGAGTAGGGGAATTATTTCAACATGTGTTAATCGTAAATGTATTCAGATAAGTTACCTAAATCACATTTGGAACATTTGTTAATTTGCTTTTTGTAAAATAGTTTAAAAGAAGAATGCGGTATATACATATGTAAAATAATTCTAAATTTCAATAATAATTGCAGTCGCATTGAGACAGCAAACAAATGTTACATAAACGATTTAATAAAAACTGTAACTTAAATTAATTAGTATAGCGACTTTTTATTCTACAGATTGTTAACAATAGTGACGTTCATTAACCCTTTCAGTGCGGGAACCGAATTTTAAAGGCCTTTGCAAACAGTTTGGATCCAGATGAGATGCCAAAGAACGTGGCGTCTCATCTGGATCCAAACTGTTTGCTATTCTGATAGTATTCTTTAAAAAAATGAAGAAAATGCTTATTTTACAAATTCAGCAGACGACATTTTAGCAGACGACAAATTTCCCAGCATGCAAAGGGTTAACATCCATTGATGGACCTCTCTGAGTAGTTTCTCGACCTCGCTCGTTTTCTTATCAATTTTTACAGAATGCTTTATGAGTCATTAACCACTTCGTTCACTTCGCTACATCACATGTCCCACACCCTTATCTGGCAATTCAATGCATTATTCCATTAATATTCTTTTACAAATATCCATCGGGTCATTCATATCAAAGCCTTCCATAATCATTAATTGTATCACCATAAACAGTATCTCAACCTCACCTCGCTTTATCTCCTGTAGGTTGGTGTCAGTATCAATTACATGGTTCTCATTTGTATACATATTTTCTTGAACTCCAAGTCCAGCATTTCCAAACGCATCCATTTCGTGCTGATCCACAGCATCGGTTGCGGGAAAGCGACAATGGCCTTTTGTATCTTCGGCAATCTCATTATTATCCGACGACCTTCGTCGATACTTAATCAAGAAATATCTCACTACCTAAAAGAGCGTCTTCATATCCGTTTTCACATGGTGAATTGAGGATAACTTCCTATCATCTTGGCACATCATATGTCTCTAGAAACAGTCTACAGTGGATATACACGTGTATATATCATGTACACATCCATATTGTCTGGTATGTTGTTAAGTTTGATACCATCTTCTACACAGAGTACATTTTCAAAAACGAATCGCGAGTCGATGTCGCATTCTAACACGCAGGTAAGTCCCTTTGCCTTGCTGCCAGCTGTGTTTCTAATTAAATTACTTCGTTGTTCGTTCGCAAGGCTTTCAAACTCCATGTAATTCTCAAATCCGCCATCGTCTGATCTCCTCGCTGTACCCCAGGCGTGTCATTACACTGCAGATCTCGAAAGACACATTTTCTAAAAAAATCTGAAAAAAACACACACTATTTTAATGGCAATTAAAGTTGTGCAATTGCATTTATTTAAATTATTTAAAATTTAAACACATCAACATAAACTATAGCTTCCGGTTTTTTTTTTTAGTTTCGTGTATTTGTTAACTTCTAATTTACGAACTGTTTTTTTAATCATTAAATAATACCAAAAATATTACAAACGCAAATAAAAGCAAACGTCATTTCGTTATTATTTGTATGTCATTTGGTGTATTAAAGTATATAAATAAACATTTAGTTACATTAGTAGTGTTAAAATTTAAATAAATTTAAATAAAACTTAAATATAAATTTCAATTCATACTTTTTGTATGGATACTTATAATGCATTTAATAACATATGCATATGTAAATTTGTATGTATTTTGGATAATATTAATAAATATATAATAAATAACATTAACAATAAATACATTTTTATACGAAAACAGTTAAGTATTTGTTGAAGGGATACTAATAACACAAATTGAAACCTTATAATATTTTTAATGTAAAGCATTGATCTTATGGATACTAATACTACGTATATTGCCATTTTTATACGCGTACTGTTATGTTTTTAGTATGTATATTAATAATTACATTTTATACTGTGACAGTAATGCATTGGTAGTGCTGATACGTATCATACATATTCTGACATTTATATTCGTTAACAAAAAAGAATAATTGCATATGCATTACAATCGATACTAGTAATGTATTTGTAGTACTGGTATTAATAATACATATATTGCCATGTTTGTACTTCAACATTAATGTATTGTAAGTATGGATAACAATTATGTTTAATTTTGTTATTTTTTTGTTTGCACTTTTTTTTTTCCGTAGAAAATTACATACATATGTAGACAATACAGTACATACATACACAGTTTTTCAAATAGTAAGTGAGAATTGTATAAGCATAGTATTTCGTGTACTTTATGGGTACATACATATTATTGTCGTACATTCAACATGCAATCATATACAAATCTAGTAAGGTTATACTACAAGTAGTTTACAGCAGGAAAAAACACACATACACAAAAACACAAACAAGCTTGTAACATACACCATTAATTAATGTTGAATATATGTATGTATATTATTTATTATAAAAAGTATTGCACATTAGATAATTTATTTGTTAGTGCTGAATTGTATTATATACGAACATATATTATGCAAAGTTTAGAACAAAACTTACAGAATAAACTTTTTTAATATAATGAGTTATTATAACTATTAGTAATGTCGTTATATGAGATGTCAGTAATTATTTTAACAAGGGACCTGATTCTTAATTCTTCTTCTGATCTAATTGTATTTTATGGATAACTATTACACATGTACTGATATTTCAACACATACACGCTTATGTGTATTTAGTTACTTATAGTGTAATCGTCTTAATTGTTATAAAGAGACGATTTATTAAAACAATATGTCAAGCATTTTCACCGAGACATTTATTTTTTCTGATTATAATAAGTGAACATTATAGTGTTCTCGTATTATTCTTAAGGCGAATGACGTGTTTTGTTTGATAAAGCAACGTCGTTGATATATGGGCACGTGTATATACTTTGATGGAAGGTGAATGGAGTGTAAATAAAAAGTACTTCAAGCTTGAAAGCTTTAAAAACAGACCCTGATGATCGAAATATACTCAATTAAATACAACCTTGATTTATATATTGGCAAACCATGAGTGTATGGAATTTTAGTAAGTGAAATTCTTAAAAGTGTTTTACTCGGTACAAATCTAGTAAAACAAGCAAATTCGTTGAATTGATATCCCCCGCCAATATGCTTCTGGACACATAAGTGTTATGTTTAACACTAAAAAAGCATTTTTTAAGATACAAAGGGCCATAACTCCGTTATAAACAGATGGTGTACAGTGCCATTTGGCGTGCAACATCCTCTTTTCCATATATATACTGATACCAAGTTTCAGTGAACACCGCCAAAACACTTCCAAGATATGGCTCCGGAAACAAATGTACCGAACGGACGGACGAAGGGAAATACGGACGGACGGAAGGACAGACAACGCCAAAACAATATCCCTCCGCCTATGGCGGGGGATAATAAGATTTATACGTGGAGCAATCGCAAATATTACAACGGCAGAAAATCATTCCCGCAGTTTCCATGGTTTTACTCCTTAAGTCAATTGGAACATACTACTGATTATTTCGATGACATTCAGCACATATACATTATAAAGTTGTGCTCAGACTCACATTACACGTGCCAAAATACAATAAATTATATAACAGCGTCCATGTTCAGACAGTTAAAAAATGTATAACTTATAAATCAGTTAGTTGATTGTTTTTTGGCCATGTAAGAGTTTCTAATAAGAACAAAATCATGTTAACCATGGATAAACACATTTCCTGCAGATTGACCTGCGAGTGACGCCTGTACAGGCTGCTGTTTCTTAAACCTTTTAAAATCCATGACTGTTCTGTTCGTGACGGCTGTAAAGGCTGTGGTATCTCGGAAGTCTTTTAGTCTCTGACTGACTAGTGAGTTTTGACTGCAGGTTGCTATTGCTTTACTCTGACTTACCCGTAATTGACGACTGTAAAAGCTGTTGCGTTTGTCTTGTTACGCTGTCAGTCTCTGAATTACTCGTGAGTGACGCATGTACATGTTTCGATGTCTTGAAGAGTAAAACGTCCCTTGCGAACCCGTGACATGACTGTACAGATAAATTGGTCAAGGAACCTTTCATTCCATAGCTTATCCATGAGGACTGGCTGCTAAGAGCGAGTTCAGTCCCAGTGTCTCTAGTATCAAAAGGTTCGAGAATCAGTCGATATGGTCTAAAAAAGGCTCTACTTCCTTCACTGTACACAAAGATTTCGCAATAAATACAAGGAATTCATCATTCAATTTATTTAAGGCGTGTCCAAATATTTAAATGTATGCAATTGCCAAGTATTCTTATTTAATGATTGTGATGTAAAATCTAGATTTACAAAAAATAATAACAAAAAAATAAATGCAAACAAAAAACAACACACACGAACTTATTGAACAAAAAGTAGAAAGTAACAGTCGTACTTTAATGCCTTTAATACGTTGTATTCAGAAAGTGTAACTGCACTTTCGATTTCAAAATCATTTAATAATTTGAAATACATCAGTTTTGATTAGACCAAATGTCGCTATATAAATTAGAAATTATTGCGTCACGAAAACATAAACTTCATTCAAATTTATATAGTAAAAATTAACAAGACTGCCACATAATTATTACTTATTACACATGATCTTACCTTCATGGTAATAACTCGATCAACTCCAAGCGGTAATGAATAATACCCGTCGCGCATTCTATAAATAGCATTGCGTCATACATTCGAAATGTAGTTACCGGCATGACATAATAACCCTATTGTGATACATTGACTATCTCCGGAATGCACAGTAAGATAAATTATTATAAAGCTTCTTATGATCGTGATTTACCTAAAGTAAAAATATGTGTTCTAAAGTATCAGTATCAATTTTTTACTTTTGATTTTTTGTACCATGGTATAATATGTACTGAACGCAACCACGTAGCATCAGCCAAAGTTCGTACCATCCATGAAACGGATTCATTCAAAATGACTTCACATCGAAACACAAATTATTATATAACAGAAAATAAATAAAACAGAAACACAAACGTGAAATGCAATATGACTTTTCGACACTTAAAATTAACTAGCTTGTATAAAGTAAAAATAGATTTGAGCGTAAAATAACTAAAACCTGGATTGTCTGGTATGAAACATGTTATAAAGAATGTGAAACTTTAGATTCAACTATTCATATGTGGGAAGGATGTATACAACAACTTTATAACACTATGCTTGATTAATCATCTTTTGAGACTAAACTTTCTCTGCACCATATTCATATTTAGAACATTTCAGCAAAACAAACCATCCATTTTAAATGGACGTAGACTGGAATGGCAGAAAACAGGATTATTGAATCGCCCCCATAAAAGCTGCTTTATTGAGTTAACATCTCATCTTTACATTTGACGTTTCCATAGTAACATTTACGTGCGTCCTACAGAATATCCCCAAAATTGATAGCTAGTAGCTACTGGGGAACGTTAAACGAAAGTAAGACTTAGAGAACATCGCTACTTCTTCAAAAGTGGACTCCTCTTATTTATAACTAGATATTTATTTGCCATATAAGCCATGAATGTACGATGTATTGAATTGCACGCTGTACATATGTTTGTAAATCATGCATTTGCAATAACATTAAACGTTTTATTCAGTGTTGAACTGTTCATAAACCTTTAACAAAATATTATTATCGACTTATCAATTGCTAATTGTTATGAATGTCTATTAAATATAAAATATTCTAAGTTAAATAAAAATATAACAAAAGAAAATATTCAAGAACCTTGTTTATGCAATTCGCATTTAAACGTTCATTATTTATTTATGTTTATTACATACAAAACAAAACATAGTACCGAGATGATTTTTGTCTGCTTACTTGAAATATATTTTCTAAGTTATTCAGCTTAATAAGTTTTCATAAAGTAACATTCATTAACTATGTACACACTAAATAAGTGAATGTTTACACATAGTTTAGAACCAATAGCGTTTAAGGAAACGCCGAATCAATTTATAAAATATATCTAGTTTAGTCAAGAATATAATATATGCTAAATGAATGTACCTGGTTTTTTTTCTTGCTCGTAACATTTTGATTGAGTGATAAAGTACAAGTCTTCCAACTTGAGTGATTGACACACTTAGGAGTATATAAAACTGAATAACAGTGGTATATTGTGTAATAATTATGACTTTTAAAGACTGAATCATTTACACAATAATTGCTTTCTTTAATGTTTAAGTATTTATGGGGTATTTTCTAAGTTATTACAATAACATAATCATGCGTGCATACTTTCTAACCTATAAGACAATCGTATAGCAGATATTATTTTAAGCATGAGGCAGCTAAAATTAACCCTTTGCATGCTGGGAAATTTGTCGTCTGATAAAATGTCGTCTGCTGAATTTGTAAAATAAGCATTTTCTTCATTTTTTTTCAAAGAATACTATCAGAATAGCAAACAGTTTGGATCCAGATGAGACGCCACGTTCTGTGGCGTCTCATCTGGATCCAAACTGTTTGCAAAGGCCTTTAAAATTCAGCTCCAGCGCTTTAAGGGTTAAGATTTCCAGCTCTATAATTCTTACTTGCGCATCGTCAATTAAAGACAACATTATAATCATGATCGAATATATACACCTACTTCATGCTGCCTTTCAAGCTGATACTAGTTTTTACAATAAGATGTGTCTATACTTCCATTTATAAAAGATCTTAATTGCCAATATCTTTGTGCTCAAGGTACCGACATGGTAAGACTGTGTAAAGAACGCAATAAATCTTATTTAATACATGATGTGTTTTATTTAGTGGTAGCTGAGTCTTAGTTATTTGCCTGTACCAAACGTACGAATCGTGTGTATATAATTGGTACGACATATTGGCTTTTTTCTAGAAGCACTCTATCTATATACGAACTCACGCAGCAAAAGCAGTCCAACTTGAACGATGAACACGCTTATATGATAAAATTCACAATTTACCACCATCACATTGATTATTAGTGTCCACATGATAGATTTACGTAAGCAATCTAATGTTGTTAAACAGCTTAAGTATAATGATATCAATCTTAATCTGATAACCCATTACGAACAAACAAACATTGAACAGTTGTGATCGGTGAACATGAAGAAAGCACATAAACGAATAGCATAACATCACTGTTTGATCAAACTAATTTAAAAAGATAATCACATTTTGTACAACTTATACTTCACGAAGGTATAGTTATACAATAGTCGAATGTAAACAAGCATGACCAGCCTATAAGTTCTAACGAATTTGTCAAAAGAGAAGAAGGTTTCAAGTTGCATGTTGTTCATTGACTCATCTACCTATACAAGACAGCAACAACCACCAGAATATTTACACATAATGGAGCTTCTACTCAAGATATGCAGCTTGTTTGCTGTACACGGACTAATTAAAATAAGATTTATTCTTGTGAATTTATTGCGACAATAATATAATAAAATACACCTGTTTCGACGCATTCACTCGAAATTGTGAAAATTAACAAGTCTGGAAACTCTACTTTTCTTTCGCGACAGTACCGTGTTAGTCATTTGTGTTTTGTATTGGTCGGGTGTCTATGTGCTGTCAATTTCAACATATTAGGGTCCTCATCATGGTTATTAGTAAATAATCTTTTATTAATATGGAACTTGGTGTCTTGAAATATAGAATTTAAAAAGAAAGATTACACGGTAAATACTAGGTGTTGGAGACTTGGTCATGGTTTGTAATTATTATCGAATAGCCATGGCAAGGAGAAAACATGATTAAATGACGAGTGCGAGCCATAAGTGATTTGTGTACGATTTGCAATCAATCATGTTTATATTTTAATGCGATTCCAACATGGCCCTAGCCTCAATTTTACAAAATCATGTTTTTATTCAACAAGAAATAAATGAAGAGACCTTTGGAAGATGTTGTCATTATATATTATTTATATTTTAATTTACGAACAAAAGAACAACAAGAGATGTGTTCGTCAGAAACACAATGCCCCGTAATGCGCCGCTTTGATTTTGTTTGACCTTTGACCTTGAAGGATGACATTGACCTTGACCTTTCACCACTCAAAATGTGCAGCTCCATGAGATACAATTGCGTGCCAAATATCAAGTTGCAATACTTCAAAAGTTATCGCAAATCTTTAACCAAGGTTAAAGTTTTGGGACACACACATACAATGACTGACTGACACAATGACAGACAGACAGACAGGCCTAAACAATATACCACCGATCTTTCGATCCGGGGGCATAATAAAAAAGATTCCCACAAATAGTGCAGCCGATCTTTCTTCCTTGTTTGTGTTTGATATAATTGGAAACAAAAACGTTTGCCATTTTTCAATATAAAACATTCAAATGCAAATGTTCGTTTAAACAACTGGTTGGAATCTTACTTTCGTTGATTAATTTGAATCATCTGTTTAATACTTCTTTATGGAAGGAATATTTTATTGTGAATATGTTCCCTTTAATATATTAATTCAACCTGGGTAACACAGCTATATAATATGCATTTCTACAGCCCAAATAACGGCTGCCGAATAAATAAAACGACATTTTTATTGAGAAAGTGCTTAAACCTTATTTTTGCATAACGACTTAAAGGGACTGTCAACCACAACAACGAAGAAAAGAAAAGTTGTAAAATACCGTATGTTTTTACAATTATTAGTTAATATTGATTTAAATATCACGACTGGTATATTACATTACTTGAAAAAAGTTGTTAAGTTTTCATATTTTCAGTATATTTGGTAATAATTTTTACTGGGTATGTCTACCAGGTAACTACCAGTTAACAATAAATAACGCCAGTAGATTGATCATCATCGTCACGTGGTAAACCCAGGAATGCATATTGTACATGCTTAGTGCATTGTATATATTTTATATATAAAATGATTAATCTACTTGCGTTGTTTATAGTGTGTATATCGTTATGTCACCTATTTTCGCGATGTACTTTCGATTTCACATCGAATTGTATTACCGAATATACTGAAAATATGAACATTTTTCAAGTAATGTTATATACCAGTCGTGATATTTTAATCAATATACACTAATAAGTGTACACAAATACGGTATTTTACAACTTTTCTTTTCTTCGTCGTCGTGGTTGCCAGTTCCATTTAACTACACATCTTTTTCGACGAAATACCATGACGGCGTCTTTATCTGGAAAGTCAGAATGCCGATGCTATACTTTATTGTATGGTATTTATTATTTTGTACTATGTATTTATATATTGAATAGTTTTCGAAAAAGAAATAGCTGGTGATCCGCGTGGGCTTAAATCAGAAAGTATACTCTGTGAGTGTGTGTGAAAAAACGAGATGCACTTGATACATTATAAGTCCTTTTCAGAAAGATGCCTGGGTACATTGGTTCGTATCGATCCAGCTCTAATGTTTTATGAATAACTCGTTTGAATCGAGCATGTGATTCGGTACCCCGCCCGCATATAACCGGTGTAATCTCCCAACCCAATCCCCAACGCACAAAGTTTCACAGAGGGTTAGTTATATGTATGTGTAATTGTTTTGTATCTATGTATTGTGCCGAATTGTAAGGTGGGAGAAACTGATACCTTGCATAGGAAACAATATAACATCCCGTGCCGGTCGGTTACTTAACTAATATATGTATGTAAAAAGGAAGCAAAATCAGTAACGTTTGCAAAACAACTATTCTTTTGTAGAAACTATTTTAAAATACCAGCAAATGGTGTGCTATAAAATATAAAGAAGTGAAACTCCTGCTTCTGGAGCAGTTTTAAATTCTTATTATAGACACCTAGTTGGTCCTTTATTTTAGGCAAGTGACCAATTGCCAAACAGTAGGAACAGGACAATAAGGACAATAAACAACATACACACATAAAACAAACTTTGATATCACATAATAATTGTTGCATGTATGCCAGTAATACAAAAGATTAATGGTCTTCATTCGTCCATAACTCATCGCATGGCATTTGAACTTTGATGTTCTTCAGCTGGGGACGTTGGACCACAATTTTAACAATAAAAAGATATAAAGAAGTGAAACCCCAGCTGCTGGAGCAGTATTGCATTCTTATTACATACAATTTGTTGGTCCTTTTTTTAAAGGCCCTTTAAAGGTGACAAATCCAATTATTATGCATATAAACATGCCTAATTTTTACCGGATTTCAGTTACTCTTGCATCAAAAATGCTAATTACACAGCTGAGGTGCAACGTTGTCAAGAAGAATTGAAGATATACCCGTTTCATAATTGGAAGAAATGTTTACAACTTTGCAACTAACGTGATGTGTAGCCCCAAAGGAACTTTTTACTCGCAAAAAGTAACTAATTAGATCACTACAAACGTTTTTACCATTATTAGAAGAGACAAACTTTGTGAGTGATACCGGAAAACATTGAAAATCGATATATTTTTGGTGACCTGAGTCACTTTCATTTTCACTTTTCCGAGTAAACAGCGATGTAAATAAACTGATTGTTTGTAAACACGATTGACTTGGAGGACACTGTATTTTGAGCTCAAAACAAGTTGTATTGCTCATATTTTTATGGTAATGTCCAATAGCATATACATATTGTTTTTTTTGATAACCTTTATATATAAAATACGGAAAAAATATTTAAAAATCGGTAAATAATTACGGATCCTCACCTTTATAGAGCCTTTAAGGCAACTGATCATTGGGCAAAACAGAACGAAACAGTAAAATACAGAACAACATACACACATAGAAAAATTAAGCTGGGGTCACATAGAAAAATAAGCAAAAATACCAACTGGCATTAATTAAAGTCATATGTAAATTTATCATCATTTCATAGATAATTCTGAAAAGAAGCCACATGTCTTCTATCACGATTAAACAAATATTGAATGGTGAATTGAAGATATAAATGTGTTTATTTCGGTTTTCATTTATTTAACATAAATAAAAAGAAGAATACTCAACAATCAGTTGCCATTGTTTTAAATCTTTCTTCTGCCGAGCATTTTTTTTTAAATTTAATGCCTCTTTTAATAAATACTAGAGTTAATGCGCACATATAATTATACACATATATTGTGTTATAACAACCACTCACATACTGAAACATTTGCGAACACAATCATAAATAACGGAAAATAATTATAAAGTGTTTGGACATACTTCGCAATAATGATCGCGTGCAATATAAATTTCGTGATTCAAATAAATTGATGGGATGCATTATATATTGTGTCGGTGATATGTAGTTGATTCATAATACGAATCAAGTTGTCTTTGCGAAGTAAGTTTAATACCGAATGATTCATCTCGATAAACACCGTATATAACAAATGGTGGTACGTACTTCATCTAAACGCCTATGTATAGCACACTGCAATAAATCCTTTATTCCCTAAGAGAACAGCATTTTAATAGTATAGCCTGGAATGACTGATAACCAGACGATTAAAACACGCCGACAAAAAACTTTGTTTTATTCTTGAAATGTTGGTCAGAACCTTACCGTCGACGCTTCCATTGTTTAAGTATCAAGCGGTTTCTAGCATATCCCATTAAATGAAACTAAGTCTTTTTCAAAAATAGGATAGTAAACAAATGAGATTATTGATTTCTGTTCTGAAAATGTGAGCGGTCCATTGCTTTCACAAGGTCGCCGTTGGTTTTCTTGATTTAATTGCAATGAACGCATACTATTCATGCTACATGTACCATGCGTAATATCTCAGCATTTGAAAACGAAATAGTTTGACCGGTATGATATAATGTATTGATATAACAGTCTATAATGAAACAAGCAGACACATGTGGAGAGGTAATGCCTAAACTATACACACTATATACAAAGAAATACTTGTGTTTTTATACCTGTTTTTGCGCATTTGACCAGTTAGTTGAAGTTATAGATAACGTTACTCAACAAAACAAACGATACAACAATTGTTAATCTAATTTCATAATATAAACCAATATTCACTCTTAATTAGTGAGCATTTTTTTATTCATTCAGTAAATTTATATGTGTATTTTAACTTACCGGAACACTTATGAAAAAGCTTAAAGACCATGTTAGCGTATACATCGGCCATGGAATCAATCATAATATATCTGCATCAGTTTCGTATCAAACGTAAGCGAAATCGAATTTCGTGCCATAAAAGCTACAATTCAAGCTTACAGCTGACAGAAATTCGATAGCTTGTCTCCACAGATTCATAATGTTCGTCCATTGATCGTCATTTATATTTAATCGGATATATCATTTTAAATCGTATTGTATAAAGCGGCATAACGTAGAGACTTAAAGACGAATATTAGTATTTATTACCTGAGATTATATTTACGTTTATTGTTTAACAGTTATTGAATACACTTATAAAATTATAATAAATGCAATACTATAAAACAGTAATCAAGAAAGGTTAATATGATTTTGCCCTCATCGGTATTTTACGTCAGGAGTTGATTATTGTGTTGCTAAAATGAACGTGTGTTATGCTCGTATTGTTGTTGTTTTTTACTTAATGGTCTGCCTAATTGGAAATATCAAAATCAATTACCCTAAACGATTTAAATACAATTTATAAAAAACTTCAGGTTTATGTTTACAATCTTGATAAAAACTCAATTTAACGTTTAAATCAACTGACAAACATGGCAATTATACGCGACATATTGTAGTGAACATTGTTTTTCGTTCAATCGAAAAACATATTAAATCCTTTCCGGCATTTAGAATTGAGACTGTCGAATACAAATATAGTTTATCTTTGACCTTGAACTGTCAACACTAATCTGAAAGAACAGAATGAGAGCTATACCCGACGCATTGCATAGGGATGGGGATTGTTTGTTAAAAACCCATTCGATTCGTTCAGTATTATGCAACAAAACTGAGTATCATTGAGATTTGATATTTATCTTTAACCTATAAGTTCACAAACCAATGTGTAAAATCTATTTACAAACGTGTTCATTATGTGGCTAGCATATGTTTGACTGTACATTCATCCGATGCCTCAGTGTTGTACATGTAAAGCGCTCAATTAAATCGCAAAAGGACTCGAGTTTGAACGTAAAGGCAATTTAGTTTTCATTCAACCTATTTTACCTGCTTTAATAATTTTGTAACATTTCCAAACATATAAGTATTTTTAATAAACACATTTTTGCAAATCAGAACTTTTCTGTAACTGAACCCTAGGCAATATGCGTTTACAAATGGTGTACTGCATATAATTCGTACTTCAACAGTTAATAATAGCTGTATACGAAATAAAATATGCTTTATAAGGTTATGAAACGCTTAACATTCTCACCAGGGTAATCTTTAGCGAAAAACGTGGGTACTTAAGTACTTACAATAAGATCAATTGACATTGATTGGAAGTAACATCATGCGACAATATAGGCAATAAGTGTAGGTCAATTACTGCGTTGTCAATTTACTAACCACCGATGTTATACTCTATGTCACATGACGTATACAATTAGTGCAAGCCAATTTCGATAAATGGTTAATTGACCTTTTTCATAATATCTAAATGACGACACACTTTGAGTTATTTTTCGCCATAGTTTATTACTCAGCGAAAGTGATGCAATATTAATACATGTGTCTACGAATGAATTGAACAATTACTTATGCGCTTTGGAAATCTGTTTCAATCTTTTTACAAACAGCCTTCAAGGAATTAGCCCCAGCTAATACTCTAACCCTCGCCTTATAAATGTATATGAAGCCGACTCTTACCTACTATTTTTTATGTATCCGACTTCAAAACATAACATCTGAGATTCCTGAAACTCTAGAATATTATCAGAGCAAACGTTCTTATAACCTACTGCTTGTCTTTAATGTTTATAAAGATACCTTTTAACATACGAACTTTTATTATGATGATAATCAATCCAGATTTGCAGCTTAAAACATAAAAAGACCTGTTCATTGTCTAAAGTCGCAAATGTGTATGCATTGTTAAACGGGTAACGCATAATGCGAACACTTCAACTAGGTGTGCATTGTAAAAGATTAAATGAACACATCCCGTGTGGGTTTGTTTTGAAGTATCCTATAACCATGCTTCATCCTACGCCTACACGTAACCGAAACGTGATTTCATTATATCAGACGTTTCCAAATTAAATTAACTTGCGTTTAGGTCGCCTAAATCCCAATTGCTGACGGCTTTGCCACAACACGTATCATTATTTAAGTTGTCATAGAAACCACTGACTTAATAATCCTGGATAAGAGGATCAGAATTGCATAGGGAATACAATTTGTTTTCTCTGGAAAGAGGATGGTATTTGTTTAATTTCTGTCAAATCAGATCCGGAAAGTTAAAATTATTTATCAATGCAGGCACGTTAAGAAATAAAAGAACGTGTGCTCCTCTGATCAGGGTATGATAAAGGCTTTGTTAGTTGTGCCTATGCAGTTGTTAGTCGTGTTATATATTGTCTTCATTTACGCCAATGAGTCAAGAGTGGCTGAAAACACATATGCAAATACATTTTCGTGGGAAATATTATTTAAAACCTTCAACATTATCAAACTGTGTTAATATTTCACGATATTTAAAAGATGGCTTATATACCTTTTTATTGATAATGCAACGATATGATGCACAATTATAGATTTATTGTAACTAGTCAACACAAATTCTACCCTTGTGGTCTTTTTTCACAAAACAATAGGTACTACTATGGCACTTACAAAAAAGATTACGAAAACACGGTAAATATAATAATACAGAAAACTACCATTCCTGTGAAAAACTAACTTCTTTTATATGTGCAGTTTGTTAGCTTGGCACTCAGCAAGTTTCTTATACGTCGACATCGCATATGTAATAACAATATTTGTTCTATGACTTCTTTACCAAGCATGGTGGCGCAGTTGGTTATTCGCTATTGTTTATTCGTATGAACTTATTTTGGTATCAAGATATTTACTTTAGGTCTTTGTTGCTGACTAAGATTAAGTAAAGGGCCAGCATGTCTTTTCAATGATTTGATGTCTGTAGATCTGTCTTAAAGACGCATTTTGGGTATATTACACTTGTCTCGTGTCGCAAAATATTGCAAATATGTAGCTCAAGTAAACAGAAATAACCTTAAGATACTGGTTGTTAAATGTTAACATAAAGTGTCTGCTATGATAAAGTATGTGCCGAGTGTTTCGGGATTCGTAACCACAATGCTTTTGCATTGACTTATTCAACGCAGAAACCCAAATTTAATATATTTTACATACCTTTTGCCTCGTTGTTTGTACTATATAGTGTATTGTATATGCCAACGACGCGTTCTGTTCTCAAATAAATGGTTAATATTTGTAAAAAAGGATATTCTTAGGTCTTGTAAATTGGTACTTGGAGCGCTGGGACCACTCATATAATATTTTGTTATACACAAACATGCGAACACTTTTTGCCACATCAACCATCAAGTATATGATATCTCCAAGACAACAATATCTTATAACCATGGCAACTGCGAGAAAAGCATTTGGACGCATTCTGGATGTAATTACGTTATCTGCAGTTCCAGACGGGCTGATGCGTAATGAAAGAAAATACCATATAAAATAAGTGTTATTGCAAACATAAATATTGAAATGTCAACATAGGATAATGGCTATGCTTTCCTGAAATGTTTACTGAATATATAAAAACAAACGCTCGTAATCAGCTTAAGATTGATACCACTAGCTGTTAAAATATAAATAAAAAAAATATTTAAATGATTGCGATCGTATGCTAAATACATTGTAAAATACAATTTTATAAAATATAAACTCCGCTCATCAGGAACACATATAACATCATGCGATTGGCTCGGGATGTTAAAAGTTAAATTATAACCAAAGTGCTGATTATTTTTCAAGCATAAGTGAAAATAGATTCCCCGTTATTTTCTTTCAATGTCAGTTGACATTTATTCAATAACTTTCATTTTAAGACGTATTCAATATACCCTTGGGTCATCTGTGTATCTCATTTTATTCCGCATTTTACAGCAAATCGTTAAAACTGACAAGAAATAGAAGCTTTCTGAATTACATATGAATGCATTCGCTTCTACACATGATAACAAATGCTGTATTGGAGATATTAAATAAAATACCAGAGGCACTGAAGGGGAGTATCCAATATCATAGAGTTTGGTATCTACTGAGATAAAAGGCCGAATCAGTCGTTAATCGTCGCTGGGGCAATATTAAGTTTACCTTTTACAATGTCGTTGTCATGCGTCACTCTTTACAACTCTCTCTTCTTTACTTAAAAAACACGTATATATTATATGTAAAACATTAGCGCTCATCAAGCACTGTATATGTATATATATATAAATGTTTACCTTTATCTACTGATTTAAGGTAGGTATATAATATCAATACTGTAAAGTCGTAACGTTTTCAAATAAACTTGAATATTCTAAGAATGTGTAGACATATAGCTTTAATTGCTATGACTACAATAAGCTGTGAACGCTGTTTAAGCATGAATAAACCCACATACCAACTGAAAATATTTGCATGACTCATCGGCATATGTCATATAATCATAATTGTATAAATATCATGAACATTTGTGAAATGTCTTTTATCACGATTACACAAATATTAAAAGTTGAATTGAACATTGAAAAATCTTTCTTTCCGTTTTTCATTATTTAAACAACAATGAAGAGAAGAATAAAATAAAAAGCAGTTTCTTTGATGATTTGTTCTATATCCTTATTCTGCCGATCATTTTCTGTATTTCATGCCGATTTTTATAAATAAAAGAGTCAACGCGCACATTTCAATACACATACATTTTTTTTATAACAATCACACGCACATATTGTCACATTTTTAACACAATCATAATTAACTGCAAAATACTTAAAAGTGTTTTGGACATACTTGGCAATACTGTTCGCTTAGAATACAAATTGCGTGAATAAAGTATATTGATAGGGGAGCATTATATATTGTGTGGCTGATATGTGGTTGATTTATCTTGCGAATCAAGTTCTCTTTGCGAAGTAAGTATAATACCGACTGAATCATCTCGATACAAACTATATATACCAAATGACGGTATTTAATCCATCTTACCGCCTTTGTATTGAACAGTGCAATAAATCCTTTATTCTCCTGGGGCATAGGATTCAAATAGCTTGGAATGATTGATAACGAGCAGTTTAAACGTGTAGACAAAACACCGTTGTTGAATTTTTGAAATGTTAGTCACAATCTTACCAGTTGACGTTTCAATGGTATACTTTTCAAGCGGATTCCATCATATCCCACCAAAAGAAAGTTAGTCATTTTCATTAATGGGATTATAAATAATAAGTTGATTGCTTTCTGATCTGAAAAAGTAAACGATTCATTGCTTTTCCAAGGTTTCTTTTGGTATTATTTTTATTAAATTGCTCTGTAAGAATACTGTCAAACTCATGCGTACGTACTTAATATCGAAGCATTTGAACATAGTAAAGATGTATGCGTTCTTTAGTTAAAACGCATCACATGGCCCTCTATCGTACCGTAATGATATAATATATTGCTAGAAGTGTCTATAATGAAAAAGGCAGACAACTGTGGAGAGACTATGCTACAATTAGTATGGGAATATATGCGATTTAAACATAGAAATATTTGTGTTCTATACGAATTTTAGAAAATATGACCAGTTAATCCAAGATATAGATAAAATAACGTTAATAAACAAAACACACAATACAAAAATGGTCAATCTTAGCTTTATAATGTAAAACAATATTCACTTTAAATTAGCGAGCATTTCTTTCTTCATTCAGTAAATGTATAAGTGTATTTAATTTTGCCGGAACATTTATCAAAACGCTTAAGGACTTAATTAGCTTATACATCGGTCAAGGAATCAATCATTATATATCTGCACCAGTTTCGGATCAAACTTAAGCGAAATCGAATTTCGTGCGACAAAAGCTACAATTCAACCTGATAGCTGACAGAAATTCGATAGCTTATTTCCGCATTTCTTTAGAGATTATTAACATTCGTCTATTGGTTGTCATTTATATTTCATCGGTTATATCATTTCAAATCGTATTATTTATGCGGCACAACGTAGAAACTTTTATAAATATAAGTATGTTTTACCTGAGATGGTTAACATCTTTTCGTATAGTTTTAAATAGTTAATGAATACAATTACATGAATATAATGATTGCAAAACTATTAAACAGTCATCAAGAAAGGTTAATACGTGTTTGCCCGGATCGGTATTTTACTCCGTGAGTTGATTATGTTTTGCAAAAATGAACGTTTGTAATGCTCATATTGTTCTTTTTTAATTAAAAAGAAAAACAAAAACAAATGCTATGTTATTTTATGTTTTTTTCATGTAATCAAAACTAACTTTATGTATTTCAATACATTATATACAGTGGGATAATACACTGTCATAATTTGGATTCATTCAATATTGATTGTCTGTCTAATTGGAAATATCAATAACAATTACAATAAAGTTTGAATAAACTTTTTAGATACAATTTACCGAAGTCCCCGTTGTTGTTTACAATCCTGATTAAGTCTCCATTTGACGTTGAAATAGAAAGACACACATGGCAATTATAAGTGGCATATTGTAGTGAAATATGTATTCTTGTAATCGTAACATATTCAATCATTTTCGACATTGAGAATTGAGACTAATGATATTCATACGTAAGGGGGAGGTAAACTTATCACTTTGTCGTCATCTATTACGTAGTGCTAGTTTGTGTGAGAATGACATGTATGCTTTAACAATTATTTTCGGTATAGTATGGGTGTTCTAGTAATCGCTCGATGACACGGCTTGCTACGGCGTACGGCTCTTTTTGGCTTTTGCAATTATTGTTGCATTGCGATTTTTATATAATATGTTGCAATGGAAAGTCAACGGTACGGCGTACCAAGAATGTATTTTGCTATTTGCGGTGGCTTTAGCGATTGCGCGTGTAGTATATGTTGCACCGGACAATCTATGGTACGGGTACCGATAATTTGTGTCCGGTTGCATTGGCCTTAGCGATTGCCCGCGTATAATATCTATTTCCAAACCAGCCAGGCATTCGTTGAGATAGGCATTGCATAAATAAATGTGCACCTGTTTTGAAGATCTTGCGAAATAGCATAGCATGCGGTGCATTATCTGGTGGCAATGATTGCATAAACGTGAAACTAAATCCATTGTTCAACTGGGATTGAAGTCTATCTTTAGGGCAGTACTTTTGGTAGGCTCGGCGACATGCCTCAGTTGTAGTGCTAGTCTAAAGCTGAGGTTTTATTTACCCCAACGCGTCTGGTGTATATTATTTTCTGCTTCTTGGCCATTAAATACCATTTATCATTTTGTATTGTTCCTTTCATATATGTTGTATTGTTTAACGATAGATTATCAACATGTGTTTGCAAAATGCAACACATTACAAAATTATAATACACATGTAATTACAAAGTTGGCTTTTGTAGTAATTATTCAGCAGTTCTTGCTCTTTTTAATAAATATGCACATAACAAGTGGATGTCACCATAGGATCAGGGATCCATTTTATTAGTAGGCTACTGTAATCGAACGTTCATGATATAGACAAACGCTAAACGATGGTTACACTTTGTAGTCCAATAAACAATAAAAGGAAGTAGGAATCGAATTTTGGTTAACAAAAAGGGTACTAAGTTGCTTTCTGGAATAAATACTTAACATATATAGAGAAGCAAAATAAACAAACATCATCCAATAAACAAAGGATGGCACGTATTTCCAAGTTGCGGCTTCGTGTTGTACAGATTTTGATTAATCCTTATTCGATGATTAAAACTCGCCGTTGTAGCCTTAGATAACAGAAATAAAGATTATTGAATCGCCTAGCAAACGCTGCTTCATTGAATTTACGTCGCATCTTTTTTTATTCGACGTTTCCATGGTAACACATGCGTGCGTCTTACCAAATATCCACAAAAAGCTAGTAGATAGCAGAGGAACGTTCAATAAGATCAACACATTGCGAAAATTGCTTTATGTTCCAAAATTGGAAGTGGTTGAATGATTTCCCAAGATATTTCCCTGTTTCTTGATTGATTCATGAAAATGCAGTGTACGAATAAAAGCTACTTTTCTCGACTAACTAATATTTAAGGATAGAATATGTGAATAATCAACAAGATTATTGTTTGACACAATAATATAAAACATCAAAACATTTGAATGCCAATTCACTTGGCTTTTGTTTTTATATTTGTGCTACATGAATACTTGCACAATTCAGTTTGTTTGTAGCTAGATGCAGCGAATCGGTGTTCTTAACCCTTAAAGCGCTGGAGCCGAATTTCAAAGGCCTTTGCAAACAGTTTGGATCCAGATGAGACGCCACAGAACGTGGCGTCTCATCAGGATCCAAACTGTTTGCTATTCTGATAGTATTCTTTGAAAAAAATCGAAGAAAATGCTTATTTTAGAAATTCTGCAGACGACATTTTAGCAGACGACAAATTTCCCAGCATGCAAAGGGTTAAACTGCAGTGCCTGTTGTACACACATTAGCATATCGGTAAATGGTTGTTCGACTCATCTTAAAGCGTTTCAGATTACTATGTTAATTGTAGGATATTTAGACGTTCCGCTTCGTCTTTTTATTAATACACAGCTATGTATATGTAATTAAGTACGTATTACTGGTACGAGGTGTTGAATTCGAAGCGGAACATATGTGTGTTAATCATAAATTACAATAAAATAAAACCTTTGATTCAATGTTGAATCGACAAAGTTACTTTTCAAATTGACAACAAATGTTTTTTTTCTACTTTTTTCAACATGATAATTGCATTATCCAACATTGATTCAAATGTTTTTATTTATATAACCTTATCGGTTTCTAAGTGTTAAACGTGACTATAAAATCAAAATTTAATTGCTGTTAAGTACACATCGTAATCATAAAATACGTGTGAAACCAGTCAATGCAGTTTGCATTTCGACCAGTTTTTAATTCAAATAAAACAATAAAACCAAGATTACCATAGTTTGCTAACTAAAACAATCTATTTAAAGTTCATTAGTTTAATACGTCTTCATAAATTTTCATTCAACATCTATATGCACACTAAATAACCTTTGTTTAAACATAGATAAGAACCTATATTGGGTAAAATAGACGATTCTCAAGTAAGAATTACGTTAAGTGATGTGTCTCATGCGTGACATCTTGTCTTCTATAAATTACGTCATTTAAGTTTGGCATTATTTAATATTAAACATTGATATGTAAATTCTCGTTTAAACAACCGTTAAGAATCGTGCGTTCGTAATGTCAATGATCTTTTTAATACTCTTTTTTTTCCAGAAATTCTTTTTTTTTGAGTATGCTTAACTTATATTTTGTTCGTATATTTTTTCAATATGCAACGCAGCTTAATAATATGTATTGCTAAAGCCCAAATGCCGGCTGCCGAATCAATAACACGAAACTGATATTGACATTAATCTATAGTCAATCATGTCTCTAAACAAATACAATCCCCAATTCCAAAATGTGCTTAAAACTTAACTTTGCATAAAGATTTAACTGCGTGCGCATCTTACCGACGAAAACCATGACGGCGTGCAAATAAATAATTCTGATGTAATAATTAAATATACAGTTGCTGCATATACGATAACTGATGATTTCAATGGGTGTAATTTAGAAAGTATACTGTTACTCTTTTTCAGAAAGACGCCTGGGTAGATTGGTTCATATTGATACAATTGTAATATTTAATGAATAACTCATTTGAGCCCGGTTTTTCCGTCCAGCACGTTTTGGATACATCCAAAAAAACCTGTAAAACATCAATTTTATGAAATATATATTACACATGTTGTGGCCATATTTGATAAGATTGACATAAAACTTGTTGATAAATATCATAAAACTACCAAGTTCTACCCTGCTAGTACAAAACTTTTTAACAAATACATGCAGATTCTGGACAAAAAAGACATACCTTTTATAGTGCCCATGAGTTCCTGTTTCCATCACTCTACTTTAACAACTTGGGCTACTTATCTTTATTTCGATATAATCAAAAATGTTATTTTTTTAATTTAAAACTTAAAAAAGGCACAAACCTATACAATTTTCAGATAGACAATCATTATTTGTTATGCATGGTGACGTAACAGTTCGTGTACAATATGTTACGTCTTGAATTCAGATCTCAAACTGTTTTGACATGACTTGTGTAGCGTCTACAAATGATTTGTCGAGGTCGAAACGCATTGATGACATTCAATGCCGTTTATTTCAACGAGAATATTTTAAAATTGCGTATACAAATCACGTTTGCTAAGTGGTGTCCAATCTGTTACGTCATTATGTTACCTTAATTGCCGATTTAGGAAATACAGTTGGAAAATGATGTAAGAAGTTGAAAATTACTCTTGGATGATATGAACGGCCTTTTGTTTCAAGATGGCGGACGCCGAGGCAGGAGTGGGGTAAGCGGGAGTTGTTTGCTACGTCTTTGATAACAAAAAAACCCCACTTCTTCGGTACTTTGCAGCAGCAGAAACAATAAAAACTATTTTTTTAAGTATTTCAATTTCATTGCAATTTGAATACAACTATGAAAGCTCCAAGATTAAAAGAAAACTCCTGTTATTCGATATGGAAGTACCCCACCCAAGATACCGAAAATGCTTTTCTGAGAATTTGTCAACTATGTTGCTTAATACCAGGAAAGAATAAAGTGGAAGAGATAATTGAAATTGTATTAAAAAATTATTTTACTTATACCGTATTTATTTTAATAAGACAGCTCTAACATATAATAACTTTAAAAAAAAACTTGCTTGGATGTAACTTGGACATCAGATTTTTCATTCATTTTGTGTGTCCATGATACGTCGTGAAATTAATATATATTAATAGATGTATAAAAGAGCAATTTGTTATGTTTTGCTCACAGGGTAATTTTGATAAGAACATTAATCAATTAATCTGCAAATATTTTGCTATTGTAGTACCACTTTATGTAAATATTACTTTCAGGACAAACAGGGACGCAAAATCAAGCATGATTGTGTCTTAATTACATCTCAGTTTGTTATCTTTAACAAAAGCTGAAATATGTTCATGATGATGTAAATATCAGCATTTTTTTAAATTTTATGGGCAACACTATTAAATTCAGTATGATTTTTATTTGCTATCTTATGTCGGATATACACTTATTAAAGGGATCTTTTCACGCTTTGGTAAATTGACAAAATTGAAAAAAGTTGTTTCAGATTCGTAAGTTTTCGTTTTAGTTATAATATTTGTGAGGAAACAGTAATACTGAACATTAACCATGCTCTAATATAGCCATTATATGCATCTTTTGACGATTTTAAAACCTAAAAATTATAAAGCGTTGCAACGCGAAACGATTGAATAATTTGGAGAGTTCTGTTTTTGTCGTTAAATTTTGTGAAACTACGAAGATTGCTTATATAATGTATAAAATACGTCAAGAATGTGTACTCGGCGGAATAGCTCAGTAGGCTAAAGCATTTTTACTTCAGGACTCTGGCAGGACTCCAGGGGTCACTGGTTCGAAACCTGCTCCAGGCAATGTTCTTTTCCTTTTTTTAGTTTTTTTCTTGAATTTTTACTGGAGCTTTTACGATCCAATGTTTACATTTATCAATATAAAGCATTTAATGAATAAGTTAAAAAATGCCAAAATCTGTGAAAAGGCCCCTTTAAAAGATGTAACGGTGACTTCAACTTTTGCGTCCATGTTACTATGCAGGCAGCAAATGAGTGTCCATTTTACATATTGGCCTTTATCATCATACCTACGTATTATAATAAATGGCAGGCATCCACGAAAAGTTTGTGTTGTATCTTAATCATTGTTTAACTAAATGAATCCTTATTTTTTTTACTTAAGTATGTCTGTGCTCAATATATTGGCCATTGACTGTAATGATGTAACTTGACTCTTTTTTTGTGTGTCCATGTTACTTCAATGTACTAACATAAGTCAGATATGGTGTCAAAATTACATCTTGAGATTTCGTGAAGAAGAACAGCTTATACTGGTGAGATTGCAGACACATGAACGTCATAATCATGTGTAAAACTGTTTTAATTCATAATGTTCAATTATATAATGTGTTTGAAAATTAAGATTTTTTATTGTTTGATGAGAGAAAATCAAAGATGATACTTGACACCACAATATGGTGTCCATGTTACTATCATTTGCTACTTAATTTGTCCATGTTACATCTCTGATCGATTTACTTTAATAAGCAGAACTATGCAGTTGTAGACATTTATTTTTAAAGATTTATTTCTTGGTTGCAATCAAAGCTAGCTTACTTGATATAATTTCTATAATAACTTAAAATCACTTTAGGATAGTACTTTTTGTATAAGTGATGCAACATGAAACCAAAGATACCCAATTGTAATTAAAAACACTGATTTTAGATGCTTAAAAATATAGTCAATACTTTACTTAAAATAAGTTATGGACTGTATGCTTGAAAATAATAATGTCGTGTCATGTAGATTACTTTAATGTATATGCTACACCAGGCAAGACTCACACATATTGTTTTAAAGACGGAGCGATACACCAGAGGTCCCCTAGAGCGATACACTACAGGTCCCCCAGAGCGATACACCAGAGGTCCCCAAGATTGATACACCAGAGGTCCCCCAGAGCGATTGGCCAGAGGTCTCCCAGATTGATACACCAGAGGTTCCCCAGAGCGATTGGCCAGAGGTCCCCCAGATACATACACCAGAGGTCCCCCAAATTATTACACCAGAGGTCCCCCAGAGCGATACACCAGAGGTCCCCCAGATTGATACACCAGAGGTCCCCCAGAGCGATACACCAGAGGTCCCCCAAATTGATACACCAGAGGTCTCCCAGATTGATACAAAAGAGGTTCCCAGAGCGATTGGCTAGAGGTCCCCCAGATTGATACACCAGAGGTCCCCTAGATTGATACACCAGAGGTCCCCCAGAGCGATACACCAGAGGTCCCCAAGAGCGATACAATTAAGGTCCCCCAAAGCGATACACCAGAGGTACCCCAGAACGATACACCAGAGGCTCTCCAGAGCGATACACCAGAGGTCCCCTAGAGTGATACACCAGAGGTCCCCCAGATAGATACACCAGAGGTTCGCAAGATTGATTCACCAGAGGTTCCAAAGAGCGATACACCAGAGGTCCTCAAGAGCGATACACCAGAGGTCCCCAAGATTGATACACCAGAGGTTCCCCAGATTGATACACCAGAGGTCACCCAGAGCGATACACCAGAGGTCCCCAAGATTGATACACCAGAGGTTCTCCAGAGCGATACACCAGAGGTTCCCCAGAGCGATACACCAGAGGTTCCACAGATTGATACACCAGAGGTTCCCCAGAGCGATACACCAGAGGTCCCCACGATTGATACACCAGAGGTTCCCCAGAGCGATACACCAGAGGTTCTACAGATTGATACACCAGAAGTTCCACCAGAGCGATACACCAGAGGTCCACAAGATTGATACACCAGAAGTCCCCTAGAGTGATACACCAGAGGTCCCCAGAGCGATACAATCGAGGTCCCCAAGATTGATACACCATATGTTCCCCAGAGCGATACACCAGAGGTCCCCCAGAGCGATACACCAGAGGTCCCCGAGAGTGATACACCAGAGGTCCCCCAGATTGATACACCAGATGTCCCCCAGAACGATACACCAGAGGTACACCAGAGCAACACTCCAGGGAGCCCCAGAGCGATACACCAGAGGTCACCCAGGGCATAACATAATAGTCTGTTTTATTCCAAAACATGTCGCTATTTAAAAATTCCAACTTTGATAACAGCCTAGTGTGTTAAATGTGCCATATAAATTAAATCTTGTTGAGGTTTGGAAATATTTAAGTTAGCACTATTGGCCAGAAAGTAATATGACCAACTTTTAAATTTAACGCAGTTATGACCCGGGAACATACATAAATGTGTCACATGGTAAAGAAGTCATACATGCGGTTGTGAGTATCAAGTTGTTGAAAAATTTTTGTTTTTAAGTTTAAATGAGTTGAAAGTCCCTTTTATATTGGAGTTCTTGCTACATACATACAGTTAGGGCCAAAAAACACTTCTTCGAAAGGGGCCATTTTTCTTCCCCTTAACCAAAAAGGCCCTTTCCCCTACAGAAATTTCTTTAAAGACCTCGCATTTTTCTCTAAATTTCAAATCTACCTCAGTATTTTTCATTTCCCAAAGACAGCAAAGTGTGTCTTTTTTCCCCCAAAAATAGGCTGTTGCACTTTCCCCAAAGTTGGTGTTTTGGCCCTGTCAGTAATTGTTAATACTTTTACTTGTTTTTTGTTGTAGTTACTGAGTTCAAATTGCAGGACTGTACATTTGCTTTAAAACTAACTTGCCAGAAACCACAATAAGATTGGCTAGCTCAATCATTAACCACAGGAGTTTAAATCAGAGTTAACTCTGCATTGGAAATTGAAGTTATTTACTGTAGAGCACTGGGGTATAAATCTCTGTTTCATTGATACTTTTTGTTAACAGTATTGTTATCAATGCATTGGAGAAATAAGTAGTTCTTGAGGCACAAATATTTACAATAGTTGTATTCCAAATGGGCAGTTACTTCTTATAAACAACATTTAACCTTGACTGTATTAAAGATGATCTTTTCAGCTGTTTGATTTCAAATACTTTCAACACACTTTATTATGACCTATATAGACTAAGCCGAAATAAGTGCCCTGTCTTTTTGGTTAAAGATTGTACAGTTTCTTGTTCAAATGTTAAATGAGTGAATGATTTCAGGTGGACCATTGGCCTTATGTGCGCTCCTTTAAACGCTACAACAACACAAGCCTATGGAGTGAATGTGACATTCTACACCCCATACTCAGGGATGATGTTATTGACAAGGTGGATGTCCCAAACATTACTATGAAAGGTTCCAGGTTATATTACCGAAAGTAAAACAGTCAATTGTAAATCTAATGTACATATATGTAGATGACTGTATGTAGATGAACATTCACAAAGTTAGTTGCAGAAAAGGAAAAAAGGAGAATACTTGAAATCGCACAGAAAATGTAACTTTTGTGAACCTTTGTAAATGTTGACAGTGAACGAAATTAAACAGAATGAAATTTGAGATTTCAGGAATAACCTTCTATACAATGTACTTGCAATTTACTTGCAAATACATTGTATATAAGGTTATTCCTGAAATGTATACTTAGTATTAAACCTTAATCCATTCAATAGTCGAGCCATATCATTATCAATTCTCTTTACATGATTTTGAGTCCGAGATTCCTGGTTCCTGATTCCCGTCATTTACCCTCGGACAAGACAGTTCTTTTTTCATATTCATGTTATTTCCCGTTACGAAGATGGAATAAAAGTTTGATAAAAGTTTCTACTTAACTTTTGAGTTTTACAAAAAATAAATATAGTTTTTTTTCTTTGCAAACACAACAGTACGCATTTGTCACACTGACTTTGTTCCTTCTCTTTATCTTAACCCCAAGGTTGCATTGTGTTTGCAGATCCTTGTTATTTGTTGAAATGGTTAGCACAACATCCATTCACCATGCAGACTATGTTACAAGCAGATAAACATGCTACAGAGGGTGACTAACAGCCAGTAGGTGCATACAGAAGGATAAAGAGGTGCATACACAAGGATCTACAGCTATTCCACACCAAACATGTTATATATCACACAATAGGAATTTATTAAATCCACAATTATTCTGTCGGTGTCTTGTGTAACATTATGAAGTGTTTGAAAACATGTATATCTGGCATTTAAGCTATCAAAGTGTATTAAATAAATATGCAGGAAATAAATAGTGATGAAGTGTTCCATTAAATGCACTGATTTTTCTCAAATAAAATAATAATATGATTGAAACAAGTATGTTTTAGTGTCCAGTTACATCATGGAGACTAGAGTTGGGCAACTCTTGCCACTCTACATAAAAAACATTAACAATGTACTGCGTTAATGCAGATGCCTAGAAAGAAGCTGAAGTTGGTTTATTTTACAAAATACTGTTTTTCATTTTGCTTTTTTCAAATGTTTAAGACAAAGTTTCCAGCGTTATATGATATACTTTGAACAAAAATAAATTGTCTGTTTTTGCAAAATGCCTTAACATATTTTTTTTTCAATTTTTTAAATCGTAGAACTTTCCACAAACGCTGCCCTGAATAGGGCTGCAACAGGTACCGGAAATATCCGATGATATCGGATCGAACTTCAGATTCGCGGGTACGGATCCACTCCTGGAAATTAAGGTTCCGGATATTTATTTTCATAGTTGTCCTAACGCTGTTTTCACAAGTAGTGTTTTATACAGAGTGGTTCTGTTTAAAAGATAAGTCATACGTGTAACAGTCGATATTTATTGACGAGTGACAGTCAAATAGCAGATCATTCGAGATCCTTCGGCTTTTATTGTATAAGAGTGTCATTGGACATTTCGTAATGAGCCCCGAAATCATGGAAGATTTACACGTTACAAATGCAATTCCTAATGGCATTAAGTAAGTTTTCAATCCTTATTGTCTTTCTGAGTTGTATTAAAAACAACGGTAGTGGATCCAGTGTGGCTTAAAGGTTATTCAGGTAAATTTTGCATAATTTCGCGATCTGTCAAATTGTGTTCCTGCATCATGTAGTGTCTTGAAAGCATCTTTCGTCATAAACTAAGTTTAAATGCTATCTTGTGATGCAAGGAAACTCAGTGCCCAGTGAGAGAATCTTCTCCACAGCAGGAGACCTCGTCAGTGCTCATAGGGCTTGCCTGGACCCGGACAATGTTGATATGTTAATTTTCGGGAAAACAAACATCAAACTGTGTGAACAGTGAAAAGTGTATGTTAACGAGCAAACTATTAAGTGAATAAACCTTTAGGTTTCGTTTTGTTTTGACATTGCTATAATTTTAAACGAGAACTTTGTTATTTTTTTGTAAATAAATGTTGAATGCTTTGTAGTCAAATTATAGTTCTAAAACATTAATTTCTTTCATTTAGACATACAATTCTCATTTTCTCTTATCTGAGGAATCCGGATCCGAAAAACTGTAAGAAACTATATTTGGATTCGGATCCGAACAATTTTTTTGGATTCGTTGCAGCCCTAGCACTGAACTAAAATTTTGTGGTAAACACACAAGCTTAAAATTCGCAAATGTTTGACACCAAGCTATTAACGATGTAACCAACAAGTGCTGGACGGAAAAACTGGGTTCGTTTGTATCAAGCATGTGATTTAGTAACCCGTCCGCATGTAACCGGTGTAACTTCCAATCTAATCTCTAATGCACAAAGTTTCAGATGGGGTCAGTTGTATTTATTTGTGATCGATTTTACCTATGTATTGTTCCGAATCGGACGGTGAGATGAACTGTTTACAAGCCATGAAAAAATGACCTAGTTCGCATAAAAAAAACAAGACCCGCTAGTAGGTTACTTTATTCATATTTGCATGTAAAAAGGGAAGCTATTTCAGATATATTTGAAATTTGACTATTCTTGTGTAGACACTATATTCAAAATACTAGCAAATGGTGTGTTGCACAAAACAAACTTCAGAATTCATATAATAATCGTTGTTTGTATGCCAGTTTTACAAAATAAAAAGGTCAGTATTCATCCAAAACTCATCGCATGGCACTTGGACATTCTTCAGCTGGGGGCGTTTAACCATAATGTTTACAATAAGCCAAAATACCAACTGGCATTAGTTGGATAACTAATTGCCATATCTAATGAAGCATTATTTTATAAAAATCTGAAAATTAGCAAAATGTCTTTTATTACGCTAACACAAATATAAAAAGTAAAATTGAAGATATAAATGTCTTTATATCGGTTTTCATCAATTAAACAACAATTAAAAGAGGAATAACAAACAATCAGTTCATTTGATCATTTTTTCTATATATGTCTTCAGTCGAGCATGTTTTTTTATAAAATGCCTCTTTTTATAAATAGTTGAGTTAACGCGCACATATATATATATATATTAAAAAGCATACTCAAATACTGAAACATTTTGAGAACACAGTCATGACTTAAAACATCTTAAACGTAAATTTGGACATACTTGGCAATAATGATCGCTTATAAAACATATTCCATGAATCAAATACATTGATAGGGATGCATTATTTATTGTGTCGCTGATACGTAGTGGATTCATCTTGCGAATCAAGATGTTTTTGCAAAATAAGTATACTACCTACTTATTCATCTCGATAATAATCATATATACCAAATGCTGGTAGGTAATTCATCTTATCGCCTATGTATTGAACAGTACAATAAATCACATATTCCCTACGGGAAATGCGTTGTAATCGCCTGGAATGACTGATAACCGAACTATTGAAACGCGACAACAAAAAGCTTTTGTTTAATTCTTGAAATGTTAGTCAAAATATTACAAGTTGACGTTCCCATTGTAAAAGCTTCAAGTGGTTTCCAGTATATTCACTTAAATGAAAGCTAGTCTTTTTCATAATTGGGATTATAACTAATGTGATGATTGCTTACATTCTGAAACTAAAACGGTTCACTGCTTTCACAAGATCGCCCTTGATGTTTTTGATTGAATGAAAGTGTAATAAGACAGTTAAACTCGTTCTTACGTGCTTAATATCTCGACATTTGAAAATGAAATAGTTGTATGCGTTCTTTAGCTAAAACATAGCCCTCCGTCATACCATTATAATATTATTATTGTTTGACGTGTCTATCATGAAAAGAAGATGCAACCGGTGGAAAAATTAGGTCCAAAATATGTTTACAAAGAAATACTTGTGTTTTATACTGTTTTTCTTTGAACATTTGCCCAGGTAAACTAAGTTTCAGATACGATAACGTTACTCAACAAAACAAATGATAAAGTAATTGTTATTCCCCCAGATGTTCCCCAGAACGATACACCAGAGGTCCACCAGAACAACACTCCAGGGAGCCCCAGAGCGATACACCAGAGGTCACCCAGGGCATAACATAATAGTCTGTTTAATTCCAAAACATGTTGCTATTTAAAAATTCCAACTTTGATAACAGCCTAGTGTGTTAAATGTGCCATATAAATTAAATCTTGTTGAGGTTTGGAAATATTTAAGTTAGCACTATTGGCCAGAAAGTAATATGACCAACTTTTAAATTTAACGCAGTTATGACCCGGGAACATACATAAATGTGTCACGTGGAAAAGAAGTCATACATGCGATTGTGAGTATCAAGTTGTTGAAAATTTTCTGTTTTTAGTTTACATGAGTTGAAAGTCCCTTTTATATTTCTTGCTACATACATACAGTCAGGGCCAAAAAACACTTCTTCGAAAGGGGCCATTTTTCCTCCCTTAACCAAAAAGGCCCTTTCCCCTACAGAAATTTCTTTAAAAACCTCGCATTTTTCTCTAAATTTCAAATCTACCTCAGTATTTTTCATTTCCCAAAGACAGCAAAGTGTGTCTTTTTTCCCGAAAAAAAAGGCTGTTGCACTTTCCCCAAAGTTGGTGTTTTGGCCCTGTCAGTTATTGTAAATACTTTTACTTGTTTTTTGCTGTAGTTACTGAGTTCAAATTGCAGGACTGTACATTTGCTTTAAAACTAACTTGCAAGAAACCACAATAAGTTTGGCTAGCTCAATCATTAACCACAGGAGTTTAAATCAGAGTTAACTCTGCATTGGAAATTGAAGTTCTTTACTGTAGAGCACTGGGGTACAAATCTCTGTTTCATTGATTCTTTTTGTTAACAGTATTGTTATCAATACATTGGAGAAATAAGTAGTTCTTGAGGCACAAATATTTACAATAGTTGTATTCCAAATGGGCAGTTACTTCTTATAAACAACATTTAACCTTGACTGTATTAAAGATGATCTTTTCAGCTGTTTGATTTCAAATACTTTCAACAAACTTTCTTATGACCTATATAGAGTAAGCCGAAATAAGTGCCCTGTCTTTTTGGTTAAAGATTGTACAGTTTCTTGTTCAAATGTTAAATGAGTGAATGATTTCAGGTGGACCATTGGCCTTATGTGCGTTTCTTTAAACGCTACAACAACACAAGCTTATGGAGTGAATGTGACATTCTACACCCCATACTCTGGGATGATGTTATTGACAAGGTGGATGTCCCAAACATTACTATGAAAGGTTCCAGGTTATATAACCGTAAGTAAAACAGTCAATTGTAAATCTAATGTACATATATGTAGATGACTGTATGTAGATGAACATTCACAAAGTTAGTTGCAGAAAAGGAAAAAAGGAGAATACTTGAAATCGCACAGAAAATGTAACTTTTGTGAACTTTTGTAAATGTTGACAGTGAACGAAATTAAACAGAATGAAATTTGAGATTTCAGGAATAACCTTCTATACAATGTACTTGCAAGTTACTTGCAAGTACATTGTATATAAGGTTATTCTTGAAATGTATACTTAGTATAAAACCTTAATGCATTCAATGTTCGAGCCATATCATTATCAATTCTCTTTACATGATTTTGAGTCCGAGATTCCTGGTTCCTGATTCCCGTCATTTACCCTCGGACAAGACAGTTCTTTTTTCATATTCATGTTATTTCCTGTTACGGAGATGGAATAAAAGTTTGATAAAAGTTTCTACTTAACTTTTGAGTTTTTCAAAAAATAAATATAGTTTTTTTCTTTGCAAACACAACAGTACGCATTTGTCATCCTGACTTTGTTCCTTCTCTTTATCTTAACCCCAAGTTTGCATTGTGTTTGCAGATCCTTGTTATTGGCTGAAATGGTTAGCACAACATCCATTCACCATGCAGACTATGTTACAAGCAGATAAACATGCTACAGAGGGTGACTAACAGCCAGTAGGTGCATACAGAAGATAAAGAGGTGCATACACAAGGATCTACAGCTATTCCACACCAAACATGTTATATATCACACAATAGGAATTTATTAAATCCACAATTATTCTGTCGGTGTCTTGTGTAACATTATGAAGTGTTTGAAAACATGTATATCTGGCATTTAAGCTATCAAAGTTTATTAAATAAATATGCAGGAAATAAATAGTGATGAAGTGTTCCATTAAATGCACTGATTTTTCTCAAATAAAATAATAATATGATTGAAACAAGTATGTTTTAGTGTCCAGTTACATCATGGAGACTAGAGTTGGGCAACTCTTGCCACTCTACATAAAAAACATTAACAATGTACTGCGTTAATGCAGATGCCTAGAAAGAAGCTGAAGTTGGTTTATTTTACAAAATACTGTTTTTCATTTTGCTTTTTTCAAATGTTTAAGACAAAGTTTCCAGCGTTATATGATATACTTTGAACAAAAATAAATTGTCTGTTTTTGCAAAATGCCTTAACATATTTTTTTTTCAATTTTTTAAATCGTAGAACTTTCCACAAACGCTGCCCTGAATAGGGCTGCAACAGGTACCGGAAATATCCGATGATATCGGATCGAACTTCAGATTCGCGGGTACGGATCCACTCCTGGAAATTAAGGTTCCGGATATTTATTTTCATAGTTGTCCTAACGCTGTTTTCACAAGTAGTGTTTTATACAGAGTGGTTCTGTTTAAAAGATAAGTCATACGTGTAACAGTCGATATTTATTGACGAGTGACAGTCAAATAGCAGATCATTCGAGATCCTTCGGCTTTTATTGTATAAGAGTGTCATTGGACATTTCGTAATGAGCCCCGAAATCATGGAAGATTTACACGTTACAAATGCAATTCCTAATGGCATTAAGTAAGTTTTCAATCCTTATTGTCTTTCTGAGTTGTATTAAAAACAACGGTAGTGGATCCAGTGTGGCTTAAAGGTTATTCAGGTAAATTTTGCATAATTTCGCGATCTGTCAAATTGTGTTCCTGCATCATGTAGTGTCTTGAAAGCATCTTTCGTCATAAACTAAGTTTAAATGCTATCTTGTGATGCAAGGAAACTCAGTGCCCAGTGAGAGAATCTTCTCCACAGCAGGAGACCTCGTCAGTGCTCATAGGGCTTGCCTGGACCCGGACAATGTTGATATGTTAATTTTCGGGAAAACAAACATCAAACTGTGTGAACAGTGAAAAGTGTATGTTAACGAGCAAACTATTAAGTGAATAAACCTTTAGGTTTCGTTTTGTTTTGACATTGCTATAATTTTAAACGAGAACTTTGTTATTTTTTTGTAAATAAATGTTGAATGCTTTGTAGTCAAATTATAGTTCTAAAACATTAATTTCTTTCATTTAGACATACAATTCTCATTTTCTCTTATCTGAGGAATCCGGATCCGAAAAACTGTAAGAAACTATATTTGGATTCGGATCCGAACAATTTTTTTGGATTCGTTGCAGCCCTAGCACTGAACTAAAATTTTGTGGTAAACACACAAGCTTAAAATTCGCAAATGTTTGACACCAAGCTATTAACGATGTAACCAACAAGTGCTGGACGGAAAAACTGGGTTCGTTTGTATCAAGCATGTGATTTAGTAACCCGTCCGCATGTAACCGGTGTAACTTCCAATCTAATCTCTAATGCACAAAGTTTCAGATGGGGTCAGTTGTATTTATTTGTGATCGATTTTACCTATGTATTGTTCCGAATCGGACGGTGAGATGAACTGTTTACAAGCCATGAAAAAATGACCTAGTTCGCATAAAAAAAACAAGACCCGCTAGTAGGTTACTTTATTCATATTTGCATGTAAAAAGGGAAGCTATTTCAGATATATTTGAAATTTGACTATTCTTGTGTAGACACTATATTCAAAATACTAGCAAATGGTGTGTTGCACAAAACAAACTTCAGAATTCATATAATAATCGTTGTTTGTATGCCAGTTTTACAAAATAAAAAGGTCAGTATTCATCCAAAACTCATCGCATGGCACTTGGACATTCTTCAGCTGGGGGCGTTTAACCATAATGTTTACAATAAGCCAAAATACCAACTGGCATTAGTTGGATAACTAATTGCCATATCTAATGAAGCATTATTTTATAAAAATCTGAAAATTAGCAAAATGTCTTTTATTACGCTAACACAAATATAAAAAGTAAAATTGAAGATATAAATGTCTTTATATCGGTTTTCATCAATTAAACAACAATTAAAAGAGGAATAACAAACAATCAGTTCATTTGATCATTTTTTCTATATATGTCTTCAGTCGAGCATGTTTTTTTATAAAATGCCTCTTTTTATAAATAGTTGAGTTAACGCGCACATATATATATATATATATTAAAAAGCATACTCAAATACTGAAACATTTTGAGAACACAGTCATGACTTAAAACATCTTAAACGTAAATTTGGACATACTTGGCAATAATGATCGCTTATAAAACATATTCCATGAATCAAATACATTGATAGGGATGCATTATTTATTGTGTCGCTGATACGTAGTGGATTCATCTTGCGAATCAAGATGTTTTTGCAAAATAAGTATACTACCTACTTATTCATCTCGATAATAATCATATATACCAAATGCTGGTAGGTAATTCATCTTATCGCCTATGTATTGAACAGTACAATAAATCACATATTCCCTACGGGAAATGCGTTGTAATCGCCTGGAATGACTGATAACCGAACTATTGAAACGCGACAACAAAAAGCTTTTGTTTAATTCTTGAAATGTTAGTCAAAATATTACAAGTTGACGTTCCCATTGTAAAAGCTTCAAGTGGTTTCCAGTATATTCACTTAAATGAAAGCTAGTCTTTTTCATAATTGGGATTATAACTAATGTGATGATTGCTTACATTCTGAAACTAAAACGGTTCACTGCTTTCACAAGATCGCCCTTGATGTTTTTGATTGAATGAAAGTGTAATAAGACAGTTAAACTCGTTCTTACGTGCTTAATATC
>NC_068365.1:3742562-3820062 GCF_020536995.1 Dreissena polymorpha | reverse complement strand
AGTAGTAGTAGTAGTAGTAGTAGTAGTAGTAGTAGTAGTAGTAGTAGAAGTAGTAGTAGTAGTAGTAGCAGCAGCAGCAGCAGCAGCAGCAGCAGCAGTAGTTGCAGTAGTAGTAGTAGTATGGTAGTAGTAGTAGTATGCATTACAAAAATGCAGTTAGCCTTACATTTGGTAAAATTAAAATATATTACAAGGGAGGCAAATCTGTAACAATAAATTTAAACTTATTGCATTTGTTTCCCCTGTAGTGTATTACCTCCCCTGTCCTGCTTATATTTATATTAATCAACAAAATTAAACATTAACACAATATTTAATATACAAAGTATACAAAAAATCTCATATTCTGATAATATTTTTACTGATCCACTGTATTTTACTAAAAGGATGATGTTTCATTGGACTGATAATTATAGATTTAGGATTACAGACCAGGTGCTTCAGTAATATTGTTCAGAGTGTGCCCTGTTGGCCGCGTATGCATTCTTGAATTATCATTCAAAAAACCACTTTACTATTTCGAGTCACTGTGACCTTGACCTTTGACCTAATGACCTCAAAATCAATAGGGGTCATCTGCTAGTCATGATCAATGTACCTATGAAGTTTCATGATCCTAGGCCCAAGCATTCTTGAGTTATCGTATGACAACCACCTGGTGGACGGACCGACAGACCGACCGACAGACCGACATGAGCAAAGCAATATACCCCCTCTTCTTCGAAGGGGGGAATAATAAAGAAGTTATGGAAATTTTAGCAAAATGTAATACTTTGACCTTGAAAGTCAAGGTCATTCAAAGGTAAAGGTAAAATTCATCTTGCCAGGTACAGTACCATCATAATAGTAAAAAAGTATTTTAAGTTTGAAAGCAAAAGCCTAATTATACTTTAGAAGTAAAGTGGATCTATACACAAAATTTAACCAAATATTCAAAGTTACTAAGTCAAAAAAGGGCCATAATTCTGTCAAAATGCCAGTCAGAGTTACACAACTTAACCTGCACAGTCCCCTCATGATAGTTAGTAAGTGTGCCATGTTTGAATGCAATAGCTTTGATCATTTATGAGAAAAGTGGACCTAAACACAAAACTTAACCTAAACACAAAACTTAACCGGTCACCAACGCTCAGGTGATGACAATAGCTGTGAAAATGCCAGTCAGAGTTAAAAAACTTTGCCTGCACAGTCCCCTTATCATAGTTAGCAAGTGTTCCAAGTCCGAAAGCAATAGCTATGGTACTTAAGAAGTAAAGTGGACCAAAACACAAATCTTAACCAAATTTTTATTTTTCTAAGAATAAAAAGGGGACATAATTCTGTAAACATGCAAGCCAGAGTTATGTAACTTTGTCTTCCCAGTCCCCTCATGATAGTTAGTAAGTGTTGCAAGTATGAAAGCTATAGCATTAATACTTAAGGAATAAAATGGACCTAAACACAAAACTTATTAAAATTTTAAATTTTCTAAGTATAAAAGGGGCCATATTTCTGTGAAAATGCCAGTCAGAGTTACATTACTTTGCCTGCACAGTCCCCTTATGATAGTTAGTAAGTGTTGTAAGTATGAAAGTAATAGCTTTGATACTTTAGGAATAAAGTGGACCTAAACACAAAACTTAACCAAATTTGCAATTTTCTAAGTATAAAAGGGGTCATAATTCTGTCAAAATGCCAGTCAGAGTTACATAACTTCACCTGCACAGTCCCCTTATGATAGTTAGTAAGTGTTGCAAGTATGAAAGCAATAGCTTTGATACTTTAGGAATAAAGTGGACCTAAACACAAAATTTAACCAAATTTTCTATTTTCTAAGTATAAAAAAGACAATTATTCTGTCAAAATGCCAGAAAGAGTTACATAACTTTGCCTGCACAGTCCCGTTATGATAGTTAGTAAGTGTGCCATGTTTGAATGCAATAGCTTTGATACTTTTAAAAAAAGTAGACCTAAAAACAAAACTTTACCTAAACACAAAACTTAACCGGTCGCAGAAGCTCAGGTGATGACAATAGCTCTTTTTTTTTCAAAAAATAGATGAGCTACATGTAAAAATGCATTTGCATCACGTACCGTCATTCAGATGAGTTGTTTACAAAATTAAATGCAAGTGTGTTGAAATTTAAATCAAATTCATATAAAGTTTTTGGATACACATACAGTTCTTTCCACAGGATTTTTTTCAGATGCCCAGGGGCCGTTGGGGGGGGGGGGGGAGAGTAGGGGGTATGGAAGGGCAGCACCCTCCATACGTTTTTTTTACATTTTGTAGAGTGATATGATGTTATTTGGTGCGTTATGACTCTTCAAGATAAAAACAGCAATAAAGTCATTGATAACAACATTTTATTTTTTTTTTTAACTTTTCCTGCATAAATACGCATAATCCCGTCTCAATCGATTCCTTAATACATCCTAGTGTTTTTCCCAGGAGGGCAAAGGGGCATGGCGCATTACTTTCAAAAAGGGCATTTTAGCGCGCAGTTTAGGCAAAAAAGGGCAAAAACATTCCCTGAATACCTGAATTACGGGGAAACATGTAATCGCATCAGAAGCAGTTGTGGAAAAAATAACACATAAACAAGCACATTTAATGGTAATAGATGAATTTAACTTACTACGATTTATATTAATATATTTACCTTGCAATGTACATTTAAGTTCCATGCTGTTTCAATAAACTGTACAGCACGACAAACATAATAAAGCAATATATGCATATGAATCTGATTATACACAGATCCACTAACATATAAATGAAACCATGTTTGTCTTATCCCATTTTCTAACAATAATCTTGACAGATGTTTAAAATAACATTGCGAGTAAAATGATCGCTAACAATATGCAAACACTCATTCCTGTGACATAAATCCACCGAGTAGATTACAAATAAATAAATAATGTTGTTGCTATCTAAAACATTTTATGCATCTTTGATTATCACAGACATTTCATTAATTCCTTCTTAAAGTATAATCTCCATCGTTAATTCGATCGTTTACGATGTTATTTGCCATTTTTGCCGAGTCACAATTTAATTCTGTAGTCCGCCATGTTGATAAAATGTCAAATAATGTAAGCGACAGGTGCGCATAGCAACGTTAAATCGTATACGCGATTGGCATTTTGTTAAATTAGTATATGTCTCAGTAATTATTTCAATAATTAGATCTAAATATCTTAAAGACGAAAACGATAAAGAATAAATAGGTTTGTGATTTTATATGTAATTATGCGTAAAAATATATGTTTTGATATTACTGAATAATGCATGCAATGCACAATTGCCATGAGAATAACATCGACTTTTTCATCAAAAGTCTCCGAAATAATGATTTTATCGTGGAGTAGTACACATTGCCGACCGAAAAGGGGCGCTTGGTATAACATAGCCTCCAACATTATCGAATTGATACTGACACAGGGTAATTCACGCATGACTAATTCACAGCTTTGGAGCAGTCAGTGTGACTACCTATAAATAGAGCATTGTTAGAGATTAAATCTACTTGATTAATATAGTCGATTAGACGTTGACGTCTCTCAAGTAAATCAAGCACAGTCGGAGCGTCACAGACAATCAAGGAAGCTGATTTTACGGACCAAGTTAGATTGTGGCAATAAAGATGTTACGATAAGGGCGCGTGGCGAAATTTGCCTTTGAAAAGAAGGGCGCGTGGCGAAATTTGCCTTCAAAAAGGGCAGAGTGGCGATCCGGGAGGGCGGCGTGGCTTTTCGCCACGCTAAAATGGCCTGGGAAAAACGCTACATCCGTATCAACCATACTTTCTATCTATTACTGCATACTTACTACTTTTCCCATCTCTACTCATTGCTCAATAATCCCCTATTTGCCATTTATCTAAAGTATCAAATAAATTTTGGCATGTGTTACTATTTAAAGATGCGGGTTTTTTTGCACTGAACGCGTGTAAATCGCCTGTTCCCGTTTTTATAAAACACAAAATACACCCACATGCGACGTTCTACATGTCTGCATAATTTTCGCACGCTTTTTATTGAGATACACTACGCGGCCCACGATTTTTGCCTAAATCACCGACACGCGGTGGTCATTATTTATTTTGGGTGAAAAATCACCGCAATCTCGCGCGTTTCATCACGCTAGGTCGAGCATGATCACCGCGAATGCGATAAATATAATCTCCGCGGTGATTCACCGCGATTCACCGCGTTCCCGGTCAACGTGGTGAAGAGCGATTTTCCTACGTTACATGTACATTATAATCTTCACAGAGATTATTGCAATATGGGATTATTAGCATTGTTTGCAGATATAATCGAGTATCCTTTTTAAAATGTCAACATGTATTTCACACCCATGTCCCTGACAGTTTTTTTTGTCTTTTTAAATGCTGCGTATAAAACAAAAAGTGTTCGCACCTAGCTGTATGATTCCGCACCTGGAGGAGTGATAATTGCGTTTTTGATTATGCAATTAACAGTTTGAAGCCATGGAGAACTCATAACTGATTGTAATGTAATCGTCGTATTTTTCCGAGTCTCTCGATTCCCCGATACATACGTTTCAACTGTCTCAATCACATACATGCAACTTCTTCCGTCTTTATCCATTACTCGATAATCCCGCATATGCCCGATTTCCATTTTAAAAGCGAATTCTGGTTAATATTGACAATAAGAGTCCCAAAGAATGTCATACACAAACGTTCGAAATTATCAAATGAATTTCGGCATATGTTTCTATTAAAAGATTTGATGAAATAAGCGCCCAATCAGATCAGTTGTATTGTACATGCGTAAATCACCTGACACGGTTTGCACGCGTCGTGTACAGCTATTTTCGGTTACAAATTCTAGCCACAAATACATAGTGCAAATGAATTAAATTAATTTCTTTGTTCTGATAAAAAGCGCGCGAAAATTGGCGGATGTGTATTTATTTGTAAATAAACATTTCATAGTGGGTAAAACATTGATATCATTAATTTTAATTTCCATTAAAAGTTTCGTTGTGAATTTCAACTTAATTACTGGGGTACCTCGCGAAATACTTGGCATTGACATTTCCTCTAAATAAAATATAATTAAACACGCTGTATTGTAACCGTTACACTGTTTCAGTTCCTTTGTTATTGAAACCGTTAACGCATTGTATACTGACTACACACAAATGTTGTGTACAGTTCATAATATTCTTCAACGACCAATAAACGAATTAATTAAAGTTTAGATTTAATGCAACATGTACATGTCATTTTCTGGGAATCAAGAAAGAGAGTTAATACTGTGAAAATAAACAAATATCTGTTTATATATAATATATATATATATATATTTTAGCAATTCTTATGAAAATAAATTTCGTTATTTTAAATGTTTTATGCAAGTCTGTTTCCGAGAGCATATATGGGAATTAACTGTGTGAGCTACTTAAATATGTTAACAGCTATACAATCATTGTTTTGACAGACGACACGTGCTTATCTTTAGTTTGTTTCTGGTAATACACCGGATATTGGATGTTCGGGGCTTGATTGGATAATAAAACAAAGACGCAGTCGGCGGTTTTCAGTAGAACTTTTGTACTTACCAACTTAATCGATAGTGCACATGCTTATCTAACATTTAGGGATCATCAACACGGGTCCTAGCAACTTCCACGGACCATAATACACAGCCCGATGGTTACTTTCAGTAGCACACGTGGTCAGAAACTAACAAGTTCGAGTAAACAAGAGGGCCATGATGGCCCTGATTCGCTCACCTGACTAACCTTGCTTCATGAACTTAAATTTTATTAGACCCATATACAATCCCAAGCCAAATTTCATTAATTAATACACTCTGACAAAATTTCATTAAGACGTGATGAAAACTGTGACCTCTTTCATCTACACAAGATTTTACTAGAATTTGCCCGGTGACCTAATTTTTGACCCCAGATGACCCATATACGATCCAAAATCAGATATTATCAAGATAAACATTCTGACCATATTTCATTAAGATCATATGAAAACTATGACCTCTATTGTCTTCACAAAGTTTTTCTATGATTTGACCTAGTTTTTGACCCCAGATGACCCTAATACAATCCCAACCCAGATTTCATCAAGATTAATATTCTGGCCAAATTTCATAAAGATTTAATGAAAACTGTGACCTCTACTGTCTACAAAAGTTTGTTTTTTAATCTGACCTAGTTTTTGACCCTAGATGACCCAAAGTCAATCCCAATCCAGATTTTAACAAGACAAACATTCTGACTATATTTCAATATAATCTGATGAAAACTGTGACCTCTATAGTCTACACAAGGTTTTTCTATTATTTGACCTAGTGCCTAGTTGCTGACCCCAAATGACCCAAATACAATGCAAACAGGGCTCCTCTTGCCCAAAAATTTCTGTGGCCAACATTTTAGCCAAATGGAATTTTGTGTAGCCAAATTTTAGAAACTGTAGCCAAAGTTTTAGCAAAGCATTTGCAGTGGTCAAAGTTGGATATTTTGAAAATCCTGAACTTAAAGCTGGGGGCCAGGGGGCCGCAGGGCCCTCGGTGGGTCCAGGGGACAAGGGGGCCAGAGGCCCCCAGAAGCTCCTGGATTCGACACATTTAAAGGGTGCCTGTACCTGTTCTGGTGATTCTATTTTCTTAAAAAAAACAACATACACATATATTTAAAAATCTTCATGTATTTGATAAAGAACACAAAGTTAGTCAAAAGGCAATTCATTCACATGCACCCTCTGTCTGGCATGGACTCGACTGCAGGTGTTGCTTTTGAAGAACCAGATAAAACCTGTAACAGTGGTTACAAATTATAGTTTTCACACATACTTTAACAAGGGACAAAATTGTCACAAAACCAGGTTTTCATTGTGAAAAAAAATCTGATAAAGGGAGACAACTCAAACGAACTTTTGAAATGAACAAACAAAATTAACCCCCTTTGTAAGTTTGTTTTAAAATAAATCTATTTTTAGTCGTGGCGACCTTGACATTGGAGATATTGACGTGATTCTTTCGTGCAACACACCGTCCCATGATGGTGAACAAATGTGCCAAATGATTTTAAAATCTCATAATGAATGACATAGTTATAGCCCAGACAAGCTCATTTATGGCTATTTTTTACCTTTGAACTCAAAGTGTGACCTTGACCTTGGAGATATTGACGTAATTTTTTCGCGCGACACACCGTCTAATGATGGTTAACAAATGTGCCAAATGATTTTAAAATCTCACAATGAACGACAAAGTTATGGCCAGGACAAGCTTGTTCGGCCCGCCCGCCCGCCAGCCAGCCAGCCCGCCCCCATTCGCCAATCTAATAACCAGTTTTTTCCTTCGGAAAACCTGGTTAAAAAAGTCAATAATACATGTTTAATTAATGCAGAATCAAATGTCACCATTTATATTCACAGAATCATGCTGCCAGAAGCCTCCACACACACCTAAGAAAATTGGGTATGGTGGCTTCTGCTAAACAGTTAAAATTGAAAATTTTAGCATGGGTTCCCCTAGTTTTTATCCCAATCGTTGTTTGAATGCTAAATAATTGTATCCTGGTGTGACCCAAATTTGACGATGTAACGGTTACATGAAGCAATATTTAGCAAATAATTTAAGAATTAATGAATGTTTAATAGCACAAAATAATAATTTTAAACTCGGCTGTATTACTTTGAAATGATTCCAAGACAATAATCATCCATTTAATCGATAAAAATAGAACATTGTCGAATGAAGGTGTCGGCGAATTTGGATTACGGTAGGTTGCCCATATTTGTTTTACAAAAAGTAAAAAAAAAACATTTCTTGCTGCTGGGCTCATTTGTTGGGGACAATAAAACATTTTATTTAACTAAAAAAGACCTGTCCCAGTCAGCAAAAATGGCGTATTTGATCGTCTTTTCAATTACTGTTAAAATTCTTTTCCTGATTTATGCTTTATTCAAAGGTCAAAATGTTTTAAAAGCTCACAATCAATGAATCATACGTTATTAATAAAAAAAAATTGGCAAATTTGCTAGATCTATCTTGCCGATTTTTGATGCAAAACAACCTAAACAGTAAACTTTAGCAACAGAAAATACGACCAAATTCGGGGCGTTAGTTTAAAAAAATAAAAACCCTACCTGGTTGGTCTTGATGGTTCTTATATTCTTTATGTGATAAGGGCCCTCTGCGTGGTGACGCAATGCCTTCTTCCCACAAGACTGATAATTCAGGGTTTTCTTACAAACTTCTCAAACCGCTTTTCCACAAGCTTCCACTATTCTCAACCAGTTCACTACCCGCCCGTAGACTACAGCGGGGAATGGCCACCCATTATAAACTGTACGCTGAAGTTTCTTTAGCTACCAACAGGCAAGTATCTCGTTGCCATTTTTCTCAACTTAAGTCTAAACACAGCTTCCCATTCGGCATCAAATATACGCAAAAAGTACTCAAATTGATTTAAATCGGCAGCAATCTTTAATCTTTAATCAGATGTAATTGTTTATTTAATCCTCTACGATGTACGATTTGTTTTCACATCAGTAATTTGTCTCGATGACCGGTGTTAATGCTGACTGCGTATGAATTTTTCAGGTCAATAACACGGCGATGTATTGATGCACAGTCTACAGCTGAAAGCGGTTAATATCTGGGACGGCATGTCAGGAAAAAAATCAATACCGATAATTCGCATTGTTCATTAATTAAGCAACGATTAATAGCACTTATCCTTTATGGATTTTCATGAAAGAAAAACCATAATAAAGAAAATTTTATTCTCTTTAATCTGATATATAAACAAGTTTGGAAAGAATTGGATGAAAAATTTGGACTTTATTGCATAAACACCATTTTCTCAATTCAAGGGGAGGTAATTCTGTACTTCATGGACCAATAATGCTCATTTTTTTGTAGGGTTCGTGTCCTCATTGATATAAAGACACTGTGCAAATTTGGAAAGGATCGGACAAAAAATGTGGAAGATTTTTGAAAGTTTTCACAAAATAGGCAAAAACGAATAAACATGCAAAGTTCAACGAGCTCCTGCGGCCATGTTTTTTGACAAATCAAATTTCTTTGAACAACTTTTTCAGGGGAGCCTTTAAAGGTCATCCCTGTTAAATTTTTTGAAAATCTGATGAGCGGTTTCTGACAAGAAGATTTTTTAAGGTTTTTACCATATGGTCATGGCGGCCATCTTGGTTATGTGATCAAATTTTTTTTAACAATTCTTTTGTCCCATGACCTAGGGATGCTCCACATGAAATTCAGTTGAAATTGGCTCAATGGTTTAGCAGAAGAAGATGTTTACAAATTGTTTACAGACAGACAGACAGACAGACAGACAGACGGACGGACGGACGGACGCCGAGTGATCACAATAGCTCACCCCGAGCTATCGCTCAGGTGAGCTAAAAAGCACAGAGATTATGATCTGAAAAATTGCACGAGGTCCGAAATGAAACAGAATGCCACCAAATCAAACGATTCACCACCTAATTTTAAGTGTAACAAACTATGTTTGAAACATTTAAAATGACGATAATTCCGAATGATCACGGCTTCCATTTTCAAAAGTATTTGCCGTTCAATATTGCTCGAGAAACAGTAAAGACAAACGTTTACTATTGTTCCATCAAATGAATTTTACACGCTACTATTTTGTTAAATAGATTTAGCAGCCCAATCGGGATTGGAGACGCGTACATCATCTGAAGCAATGTGTAAATATAAATTTAGATGCACATGTTAAAGTCATTTTCTGAAAATCGGGACGAAGTGAAAGTATTCATTTTACAAATAATCCATTTGATTTTATTCAAATGGTCGACATTTTTTATATTTTTGTCGTCTGTGTATCTAAGCAACTTTTATGCAAATATATATCATTTATTTCAACGTTTAAAGCAATTCTCAGGGCTTTCCTTAGACCTCCAATCTCAAGAGTCAATGACTCTTGGGACCAAATTTTCAAGAGTCAAAATCAAATTTGTATGAGTCATAATAATAACGCATGAGAGTCAATGATCTTTTGTACTTAAAGCGAATTACTGATATATATATATATATATATATATATATATATATATATAAAGCAACAAATTTACAAATATCTAAACATTTATTTCTTAATATATTCCAGTCAATGAAAGAGATAATGCAAACATACATTGTGACCAACATTGTGAAAAATACATGTAGTGACATACATGTAATATATATCAGGGGTGTCAATTGTCCCAAATTTGAAATACGGAAAATTAAGCAGAGATTCAGAGACCGTAGGATAAAGGGAATAGAGGGCAGAGCCCCTCCAGCCCTTGCTTATTGTTATTCTTTATTTTCTTTCTATGTGCAATTTATTGCGAGTACAATGCAAAATTTTATCAATCAGACCATCCGTAACACCGCATGTGTATTTGTCATTCTATAAAAAATGTTATAAAGACCGTTGGAAATAAATTAAAATCGACGAACCATACCGTATCCGAAAACGGGTAGAGATACGTCGTTTGCGAATGAAATAAAATATGTGTTTTGGTTTGTCTGCAGAAAATGAAAGCCAGTAATAAGTAACCTAGCAAATACGCAATTAATATATAATTCGGTTGACATATTGTTTTAAGTATGATATTGCAGTGCTTTACTTTGCTAATAGATAATTTATAGTTGGCGGACAACTATAGCAACGTTCGTAGAATGGTACGGTTTTGGGAAAGTATCGAAGATGTTTTAAAACAAAACAAAAAGATGTTTCGTCAGTTACTTCTCATGTCTGTGCCAGCCGTTTACCATCAAAATACCTCCTTAAACTAACTAATTGGATTTCCTATCATCTCAAAATCGACCGTGGACGGCTCAAATCCGGATTTAATTATTTCATGTGCCATCTTTACCGAGGACGTGCGACAAACATGCCAATTTTCTATGCCGTCTCAAATGGTCAATTATTACACCTATGTTGTAATCAATTAGCAGATGCAGCATCCAAATATGTCACTTTGCCACACGGTCAGTTATACCAGTTCTATGGTTATTATTAGCAACTCTGATGCAAAGCGTGTAAATTTACTTTGTAGACAGTACATATGCCAGCATAACTTTCGCGCGTCTTTGAACGGAGCAAACATGGAATAAAACAGGGTTGGGTACACTGTATTCAGCATTGGAAATACATTCTGACATATTGTGGAAGTATTTCTCAAAATATTGTGGATAGGGATGTTATAATTATATATTGGATATTATTAAAACTGACGCGGGTGAGTCCATTCTGTTTTGGTGGGTTGAATACATGTCGTTTCTGCAAACAGCTGATAACAAACGCTCAGATAAATAATGGAACGTTGATACACGCGTCATCGAACCAGCAGTGTTTTAATTGGTCATTATAAGATTTCTCAATGGGCAAAACTCTGCCTACTGGGCGGACTTGTGCTTCAAACGGGCGATATAGGTTAGCGTGTACCAAAAGATACTCCGCCCCAAGCCAATTATCGATTACTCTTAATAACTTTTGATCTCTTTGACGCAAGTCGGTACATTCCCCTGGGTCAAATGTGACGCATGACGTAATTTTCTCAAGAGTCAAACTAGGGTATTCTGTAATTTTCAAGCGTCAAAACCCGGGAGCTCGGGTCAAAGGAAAGCCCTGAATTCTCGTTTCCGAGATTAAACTATGTAAATTTCTTCGATATGGTTACTGACCTACCCAATCATTGACAGATGACATCTGATGGTAATTGTATGAAGTATGCAGAGAAGCTGACGAAATGTTAAAACAATCGCGTAGAAGTAAAAATATCAGGTTATTATCTGTACCCGTTTCTTATATCCGCTAATTATCGCCGAGTGCCTCGGCATGATTCGGAGTGAATACTCGTTGTGGCTGCGGAGAAACTTCGAGACCAAAAGAATCTGTAGCCGCGAACTTCGTTGGTTTTGCGTGAGCCGTACTGACCAATTGTTATTTCAACAAATAAAGATATTGTTTGGAATCAGGATTCGACATTCAGCAAGTACGGTGTTTACTTTCATATTGGAATACATTTTCGCGATATAATGTGATCGTCAATAATAATAACATTAGTTAATAAGTTGAAATTCAAATATAGTAATCAACGCCAATCACGGCAATTCGCGGTGTTTTGCGATGATTCAACAGCTGATCTTTATCGCGAGATGGTCGCAGTGAAATCACGGCGGAATCACCGCGAATCACCCGTAGAGTGTTATCACGTTGAATCACCGCGATTTGCGGCGAATCACCACGATTTGCCACGTTGGCCCAAACGCGGTGATCGGTGATTTAGGCAAAAATCGCGAGCCGCGTAGTGTAGGTGCAACAATAAAGTGCAGAGCTCCAGATAAAGCACTGTTTATTTGACGCTAGAATTTGTTCATTTCGCGTTAGCATTAAAATTTGGAAGCGTGTTTTGGAATTCAAATTTAATAATGCTCATTTGAGAATCGAATGAAACATGCATATTTGTGCATAATTAATTCAACAATGATTTGTTAAAGTGCATTATGAGTGGAATTAATGTTTTGACCATCTTATGCCTGAAATGTACAATATTTACGAGGATAACACCCTGTTGCCATCATCAGCCTTATAAGTAAGTGGCCGAGATTTCATCGTGGAGGTGAAACACCGTAGGGACCTATGAGTGTGTTACATAACAAAGCCAACAAACTGCCATAAAATCACACACTTATGAAAATTACGTCACTAGTCGTCTGATCTTACTGCAGGTATGACTGCTTATGAGTGTTGTTGCTCAATCAATTTTCCATTACAACGACGATCCCCCTTTAGGCGGGCTATAGGTGGGTAAAAAGATTTTCAGCCAAGTCAATATTGCTGTGATCTTAAGAATGTCTAGTTGCAGATTATGAAAAGTACACACTGATCAGAAAATGTCAAGCGCCCCCCGGACTCTGATTTCAAATTTCAAGCGCTCCGGAAAGGGACCGTTAAATGGCCTGTGGAAAGCACTGACATATTAAGCCTCTAATTGCGTGAAAATAATCCTAAATTGCTTTGTTTAAGAATTTAGACCTTCTCTGACACTGCAGTTCACAGTTTAGAATTGATTGGAGAATAAATTGTTTACTTATTTAGTTAATACAAATAAGTGGTCATATCTTAAAAGATTTGAAATACATCCAGGAACTTTTAAGCCAGACGAGTAGTCATGTAAGGTTAAAAAATGTGTACACAACCATTACTGTCAGTCTTGTCTAGTGAAATGAAAATTTATTGGAAACAAAACTTACTGGATCAATAGAAAATGCTGAATTGTGGGTTCAGGTGATAATATCAAGGACTAGATTTCATTTCAAATAATTTCTTTCAGATGGTCACAGGTGTTGGTAATTAAATCAATACAACAACAACCAGCTTTCTTCTATATAAGCCCCACTCTGGGAAAACAGGGCTTAATACATGAGCATGAAGTGTCGTCACTGATTAGCCTGTGTAGTCTTCACAGGCTTATCAGTGACGACACTTTGTGCCTTTATGGTATTTTTCGTTTATAGGAAGTCTGTTCTTAGCAAAAATCGATGTAAGGTGGAAAGTGTTGTTATCCACTATCACCATTTTGTGCAGCACCCTGATCATTTTATGATCCTATATCTTTCTGTAGCGTCATGCATAATATGACAAAGGTTTGACACAAACTTTTTGAACAAGACAGCGTTCTGTACTATTCTACCGCTTTTATAGCATACAGTGTTTTTCCTTTCCAATTTGGGTCCCGTAGGGGGACCCATTCCCAATTGGAAAAAGGATATATTATTTCCCAAATGAGACCTACACATTCCCAAATGAAGGTAAAAAAAAATAAAAAAAATTGTGTCAACATTTAATTAATCTCAAATCCAGCTCTGTCAGTTGAACCTTAATAAATATAATGTTGTAATCACTTGTATTCTCAATTTAGAGTATTTGTGAGCAAAAAATCAACAACACTAATTTCCAAATTTTAGTCAAAACAAAGCGATTTTTCCCTGACCAAAGGAACCTTGCCTGGGCTATTCCCAAAATGGTGAAAAAAAAACACTGGCTTAAGTTATTAAGTATTTGTAAACTTACAGCTGAAAGTTTTAAAGCGGGTATATACGATCTTGTCAAATATTTATTAATTAATATAAAATGTGTAAAAAACTTATTATACATATATTTCAATATAAACTAAAATAAAAGTTAAGAAGAACATGTGTCGAAAAATGCTAAATAAGCCAGATATTTAATTCTGAAATAGAAAAAGGCTGTACAGCCGAATTCGCCAGCATGTATATCATGCATGTACGATGTGAATCTAAATTTAGTTTAACGGTTCATTTGAAATTCCTGCAGCGATATCGATTCATACGACACACGAACACTTACTAAAAAGACGAATGCATCGGTTATTGTAGGAAAATAATTACGAATTATCTTCGTCACAATCGGCTCGGGGCGCTAATTTGTATTTGCTGTATTTTATGAAATTCGTCTTAAATGTATCATTTTTCTTGCATATTGTGTGTTTTTATAACATATTTGTATCAATATTTTACAATTCAGCACATATAAAAATCGTATATACATGTACCCGCTTTAAATTAAAACAAATAAATGCATTCCATTGTAAGCTCCTACACCTACACACTGTATCAATACAAACAATTTCAGTAGGATAGCTACATCCTTAATTTAATAATTGAGCACTAAGTTTTTATAATTTTTTTAGCAACAGTGACCTTGACCTTGCCCAAACTGACCTGAAATGAAACTATATGCCATACTTACATGGCAGCAAGAGATAGGAGTTGTTTGATTTTCAAGTTTACTAAGCACAACAAGTACAATAAGGGGTATAGTTCTGCTAAAATCGAAGGTCAGTGTATGTGACTTTACACGATGATCCCAAAGACATAAATATGTATATTTCAAATTGAATATCTACAATTTATAGTTCAAACACAGATATGAACTTGTTGCATGCAAACTTTAACACAAATGTCAACTTGCATGCAAACCTTAATCCAACTTGTCTAACTTAAAAAGGAGGCATAATAATAATTAAAGACTGTTAAATGTTTATAGGTTATCCTACTGATCATAAAAAGTATGTATTAAATATCTGTAGGAAAAGAAGAGATATGGAGAAGTTTCACAGAAACATTAACCATAATGTGTTAAGTACAAAAAGGGGCATAATTCTGCTTTATTGCAGGCCAAAGAGATGAAACAAGGTCAGTGATCCCGGCACAAAATGACCCCAAACATATGTGAAGTTTTAATTGAATACATGTGGTAACCAAAGTAATACAGAGAAGTTGCACATTTACATAAACCATTATTAACAAGACTATTGCCAAGCAATATAATTATGTCCCCTACCGGCTCCAACATTGTCAGATTTTATTTTTTTTTGTTGCCATAGCGACCAGAATTTTCAACGTAGGAACAAAATGAAATGACGGGTATAATGTCCATATTGCCATCTATCCATGTTTCAAGTTTCATAAAAAAATATGAAGAACTTTAAAAGTTATCTCAGGATCCAGAAAACCACCATCTTCAGCAGTATTTCTAGTCTATTTGTTGCCATAGCAACCAGAATTTTTGACGTAGGAACAAAATGAAATGACGTGCATAATGTCCATATTGCCATCTGTCCATGTTTCAAGTTTCATGCAAAAATATTATGAACTTTTAAAGTTATCGCAGGATCCAGAAAAGTGTGACAGACAGACTCACAGACAGACAGACACACAGAGCGAAAACCGTAAGTCCCCTCCGGTTAAACCGGTGGGGGACAATATACAAATTAATATGCTACAGGGAGCTATCCCAATAAAACTGCGCGCTCATAAATGGCCTTTTGGCAAAATACTGCGCGCTCGAAAGTGCCCTTTTGACAAAATAACCTCCCCTGCCCTTTTCAAATCCTAACTGGAGCACTGCACATTATTGTTGCACCTACATAGCTTATAGTACTGATAGAATTTTTCCCAAAGCCAAAGACTCTAACCTGGCCTTTGAAATATTTGGCATGCAATTCTAAATGTGATTGTTAGTCACCCAGCACATTAGGTAACCAAGTGCAATTAACCGTATTGATGCTTGTCCATTTAATATGTATGTATTTTGTTTGTAAGGTTTAAATCATTAAAGTAATGTTACAAGAAAAAATTTGTTTGAAAAGTGGTAATAATGCGTGGCCTGTCAACATTGATTGATTCATAATGGGAAAATAAATTTAAACATACTTATTTTAAACTTACTGATATGTTTTTCCATAAAGCTAGAAAATAAATTTAAACTTACATTATATGTTTTTCAAAAAACTATTCAAAATTTCAACAGCTTTTATACTGAACGCAATAATTTACTTGCAAATTACAATATAAAATCCAGTTGTTATATCACTAAATCGAAAATAGTGCATTACTTATAACCACTTTTTTTCTCATTCATATCCAGCATTATCTTTTTGCTCATTCATGTCCTACATTATCTAAGGTGCAAGAAATGAAATTCCTTTAAATTTAAATATCTTCTTCAAGTATACATGTTTGTTGATATGTAAACTTGGCCCAAAACCACCTGCTAGAAATAAGATAAGAACTTTAAGATGCATAACAATCTAAATTGACTTCATTCATTCATCTAATACAATGTTTTTGCACTAATCAGGCATTTAAATTCAACCAGGCAAGGCCAACTGCTTGCTATCTCTTCCCTTCAAAACAGAGAAGGCACTATGGGTCAGACACATTATCTGTTTGCAGCTTTCAATGCCTAGAGGTATAGGATACATAGTTTAATGTCTAGGGACATAGGGCATGGCAACATTTAAATGTCTATGGACATAGGACATGGCAACCTTTTAAATGTCATGGGACATGGCACATGGCAGCATTTATATGGTTTGAGACAAAACACACCTTCAAACATAAAAAATATGTCCAGACTGAAGACAGAGCAACATTTAAATGTCTAGGGACACCGGAAAATGTAGCATTTCAATGTCTTGAGAAATAGGACAGAGCAATAAAATGTAAACATGGAACAAAATAATATTTTTTACATGGTAGCATGAGGTTTAACTGAATAGCAACATTATTATTAAGGACTTACCCAATTTACATGTCTAGAGATATGGGACAAACATAAACAAGGGACAAAATTGTCACAAAACCAGGTTTTCAATTTGGAAAAAAAGTCAGATAAAGGGAGACAATTCAAAAGGTGCATTGTTACCCCCCTTGTGTAAGATTCAATCTATTTTTACTCGTTGCAACCTTGATTTCAATTTGAATAAAAAAGTGTGATAAAGGAAGACCAACTCAAAATGTGCATTGTTACTGATCAATGTTAACCCACTTGTTTCAAAATCAAACTATTTTTAGTTGATGACCTTGGAGATATTGACGTAATTCTTTCGTGCGACACACCGTCCAATGATGGTGAACAAATGTGCCAAATGATTTTAAAATCTCACAATGAATGACATAGTAATGCAGGGCCCTCAATCTATTAAATCTGCCGCCGAAATTCGGCGGCAGTCCCCCACCTGAAAAATTCCCCCTAAAAAAAAAAAAAAAAAATTATAATTTTTTTTTAATAGAAAGATGTGTCTCATGATTATTATATCTCGATTCTATTTCAATTTAATCTTTGCAAACATACTAAATTATGAAAAATGCAATGAATATAGTGCAAACATGTACAAAATTAATGTAATAATGAGAGAGTAAGTAAAAAAAATCCCAAAAAAAGGGAAAGGCAGCGAAAATTCCCCCTCCTAAGGGCTGCGGACCCCTTACCCCAAAGTAGTGTGAGGGCGCTGTAATGGCCCGGACAAGCTCATTTATGTCCATTTTTGACCTTTGAACTCAAAGTGTGACCTTGACCTTGGAGATATTGACATAATTCTTTCGCGCCACACACTGTCTAATGATGGTGAACAAATGTGCCAAATGATTTTAATCTCACGATGAACAACAAAGTTATGGCCCGGACAAGCTTGTTCCGCCAGCCCACCCGCCCGCCGACATTCGCCAATCTTAGATAACCAGTTTTTTCCTTCGGAAAACCTGGTTAAAAATGTAAAGGGATATTTGACCAAGAAGCGTGTAAATATCAAAAAGAGGACATTGGACAGAGCAAAATGTACAAACATGTCTTAGGACAGAGACCAATTTAAATGTCTAGGGGTATACTGGGCACAATAGTATTTTAATGTCATGGGACATAGGACACAGAAAGATTTAATTGTCTGAGGACATAGCGCAGAGTACATGTAGATTCAAATGTTTTGTAATCTACAACAAACATTTAGAAATGTGTCTTCCTGTGACAGATCCCTTTAAGGAATGCAACCAAACACATTTAATGTTCTGCCTAATTAAAAAGATGTTCAACAGAGTTCAATACATGATGAACACAATGCTAACAAGCAAAACTGCTGTTAACAATGTCTGGCCAATAAAATTAATATTGATTTGTGTCCATAAATAGCTCGCTAAGGATATAACATTTCTTATAACAGTGGCACACAGTTTTCACTGACAAAGCAGTATGGATAACTCATAAAACCTGAGTAGATACTGAGTAATTGCCTAGAGAACACAAATTTATGTTATTCCAACAGTTATGCAGAAGTAATACCATGATAACATGTAAAACCTATAGTGAAACAATTTTGCGTTTTCCATTATCCAGCAATTTTTCTTAGTTTTATTTTTACAATTATCACAAAAATTTATTTAAACGAAGAAAAGCCAAGAAAAGAAATTATTTAAGATCATAGAATTGATAATAAAAACAATTGACCCTAAGCCAGGGTCATAAAGGGTGCTTTGTTGTAAAACTGTGGAAAAAAAATCACTGTACAACCAAAATAATAAAGCAAGATTTTAAAACTACACAGTCATGTAGCATTAATAATACAAACTACAATCTTAATAATGAAGGTTTGCATTTTTATAAAGAAACACAGAATATCTTATTCAGTGACATTTTTCCAAATCAATCACTACATACTTAATCTCACACCCAAAAATACCAGTGATCATTAAAGAACCATTGTATTAATCTGCGAAATCCCTGAACAACAGAAATCCTGAAAAAAATCCATTCAAATAATCCGCAGACAGTTTCTGTTGCAATCATGTCCTAGAGACCAATCAATATTCTATGGGGGCGGCCATTTTCATGATTTAATGCACAGACTTTTAGCTTTTTCAGGGGCTTGACAGTCTACAAGCTTTTCAAATGTCATCAAATATTGAGAACCTTCCCATATCTTCCACTTTCCTATGCCATTCAGCACTACCATTAGTCGCCGATACCTTCCATGACAATTCTGCCCGAACAGTCAGCATGTTAAACATCATTTGTTGCCGATACCTTCTGTGACAATTCTACACTAACAGTGAGCATATGCAACCATGAGTAGGAGAAGAAAGTGAAATAATTATCCACCATGATATAAATACAAATGCGAGTGGGTTAAAAGCTCTATAAAGGTCACAAATCCAATTATAATGCATATCAACTGGTCTCATTTTTACCGGATTTCAGTTACTCTTGCATAAAAACTGCTAATAACACAGCTTAGGTACAACGTTGTCAAGAATTATGGAAGATAAACCCGTTTCGTAATTGGAAGAAATGTTTACATTTTGTCAACTGACGTGATGTGTAGTCTCAGAGCGTTGACATATGCTAAAAATAGCCGAAAGAAAATTCAATTTTAATTCTATTTTAACAACTTTTTACCAGCAGAAAGTAACTTATTAGATCACTACAAACGTTTTAACCATTTAGAAGAGACCTACTTTGTGAGTGATACCGGAAAACGTTAAAAGTCATCGTTATATTTTTCGTGACCTGAGTCACTTTCACTTTCTCTTTCGCGAGTAAACAGCGATGTAAATAAACTGATTGTGGACACTTTATTTTGAGCTCAAAACAAGTTGTATTGCTCATTTTTGTTATTATTATGTCCAATAGCATATATATATTGTTTTTTGATAACCTTTATAAATAAAATATGAAAAAATTATTTAAAAATCTGTAAATAATTACGTATCTTCACCTTTATAGAGCCTTTAAGTAATGAAATAATTATGGGTGGTGCAGACATATTTGAAAACAGCTTTCACTTCACAATGTAAATTGCCATTCATTTCTTTACTATCTACCGGTATTGTTGCTAATTACTGCCGTGATAATCTAAAACTGAACCTTATGCACACAGATACATGTAAGCTCTTAGACCCGTTTGTGGTCACTTAGATTATTGAATCAAATTAAAGACCTCTCTCTATAGGTTCAAGATTTAAAGGCTTCATTTCCAACCTTGAAATACTGATGAGCAGCAAACAACATGAAACCTGAACAGCCTGCAAATAACTCGCAGGCTGTTCTGATTTTAGGATGTTTGCATAGAGCCATTTACAATTTGCTTCTCACTCATGAGCAGGAGAGGTTTGAATTATACTGTCAAACAATATTATTTGTTGGAAACTAATTTTTGTGGATTTCCGTCCGTCCGCTCAACCAAAAAATAAAATGTTAAACAAACGTTTACATTGGAAGTCTTGTATAAGACATCGTAAACAATTCAAGAAATTCGGGTCAAACCATTGTCTTATTTCACGGATAAAATCAAGCCACAGTGGACCCCAATTCCAGCTTTGTGTTGCAAGATAACTGCAAATTAATCCTTTACTCTATCCATTATAACTCTACCATGCATCATATTGGTGCATTTGTAAACTTTGGCAGTGTAATGCACACATAATTGGTTTACTATCTGCATCTATGTTTTTTATTTAGAATATCCCTTCTATTTACTCCAAGAGAGCATCATTAACAGGGTAGTTAACACATAAGTGTACAGAACCAAAGTACAGTACACTCCACGCATTTTCCCAAAAAAACGCGCTCACTCCGCGTTTTTATTCCTGCTAGCCAGTGTTTATGCAGAGTTTAAAATCGTGGTTAAACAGGCGTTCCGCCGAGTTCGCAATACCCGCGGCGTGTATTACTTTAGCCAAGTCGGTAAATGCAGACAATTTGCGTTCTTATCAGCGACCGCCGCACAACACCGCGTTAGCAGTGTGCTACTGGGCATGCCAAAAAATAAAAACATTGTCATTAAAAATTGTTTAAATACTGTGGCTTATAAAAATAAAGATAATTGTATAAACAATTCATATATGTTTTTATTCACAGGTACGTCGACAATATGAATGAATATACGACTTGTAAAGCGTTTTGACCAATTAATATTTAATTCATAACACATATAACATCAGAATAAATGTTCCGTTTAATTTCCAAATGAGAATAATTGTTTGTAATCCGAAACACGCTTCCGATTTTTAATGTTAACACAGCGTTTACAAATGCTTCCAATATACAGTCATCATGTATATTTCCCGAGAAAAGCGCGCGAAAAATATGCTACAATGTACAAGTTCAAGGTTTATGCGTGAAAAGCATGGAAAGTATGCGTGTATTGATTTTTTGATACAAACTTTGTAGTACAGAGAACACTGAATTCTGTTGATTTCAGTTAACAGTTTCTTTGGTATTTTTAAACACAATTATATCGCAAATAATTTTATATTTCCTCCAAATTAATTTCAATTTAAATATCTTTATCGTAACGGTATTTTAGTATAGTAATTATTGAAACAGTTATTGTACTGTATACTGATAAAAGAGAACATCTGGACGGAACTGGATAAAGTGTTTGGCGTTATGTGTTGTTTTGACAAAAGGAATTAACATGTGTGAATGTCACTCTGCCGATTTGATCCATAATTACTGGTAAACATTGTTTTGAATGTCGACGCAACTAGAACACAACTGTGAATATTTAATGCAAATCTAAACTCAATAGTTACATGTACCACCTTCTTTTAGCAATCAATGGAATAACCGACCTACGAACAGAAAATAAATGCTTTAGTGAGCAGTGAATTGACTTTGTTCTGACAATTAAAACCATTCCTTATGCATTTGTTGAACGTGTTTACTTGAGTAAGTTATGCATTCAGACAGGAAGCGGCTTTCTTTTGATAACGTCAAACTGTCAATTCACACAGATTTCCGAGACTTTTAATAGGGTCCTCTGTCATTTGTTTACATGTTCAGTATAGAAAAAACACCTGCTAACATGAAAACTTTGGATTAAATTATCAAAATAAAAACAATGTTGCAAACTGTGATTATATTAATTGGTAAGTATCAGTTTAAAGACGACGTTTTGTTTGTCGTAAATCAACGAGTTTTCTATACAACTACTTCTTCAACCACGTGGGGATCGATCTATCTTGGTTGTTTTTTTTAATGGTATATTATATATATATTCATAAGTATACATATGTACTTGTAATAAATGTAATTTTATTTGAAAATCAGGAAGTCAAACAAAATTAAATTGATCGTTATCTCGTAAAACACGGAGTTTCCCCACATTGCCAACGTCGAGGGCCGCAAACGCCGCGTATTGCAAAATTTTCTTAATCTCCATCGGCGTTACTGCACGTGGTGTATGGAGGGAAATTGGGGGAAATGCGTGGAGTGTACTGTAGCTTTGACTTAAATATTAGAACATCATAAAAATACATTCAGACATATCACACATTCAGAAATGTATTAAAATTGTTGTAGTTAAAGTAACTGGTCACAAAAATGACACAAATGCATATATGTTAGACATTTTAACAGGCAAACAACCAGACCAATGCACAGGGTTACACTCTTAGTAACATTCCTTCACTATTTTTTGGCTGTCTAGAAAACATTACCTTTGTAAGAGGTGACTTCTGATTAAATGATGGCCTACTTTTGGGATATTTTCTAAGCTTTTCTATTTTATAAATCAACAGTTGATCCTGGGTTTGTTATCTTTTTTTATTTTGACAGGCCTTGACACTTACTTTTTTGACAATATGAATGAATATACGACTTGTAAAGCGTTTTGACCAATTAATATTTAATTCATAACACTTCCAACTTTTGGTGACCCTCACCCAAACTAGGGTTCCCTCCTGTTTCAACGCACAGTGTAAGGGCAAATAAGTACAAGAAGCATACCAGTACACATTTTTATTTCCAATATTCAATTCAGTTGCCATTTAAAGTAGACCCATTTATAGCTTAAAAGCCTTGTTTTGTAAAATTTGGAAATCATGTCTTTCATCAACATCATCATCATCTTTGTCATAATCATCTTCAGCATTATCATCTTCAGCAGTGAATACAATTCGAAATATTATAAAACACACCGTCTGTATCACCGCATATGTATTCGTCCTTCTTTTTTTTTATAAAGAACTTCGATAATAAATTATAATCGACGAAAAATAATGTATCCCAAAACAACAGTCCGAAAAATGTGCATATCGTTTGACTGCGAAAATGAAAACCAGGTACCTAGCAAATATACAATTTGGTTGACATATTCCTTAACAATAGCATATTTTGTGGGTAAAAAACAACTTAATTATCACCTTTCAATTTCAAACGATAATCGGCAAAAAGGTGTCACATCATCGACATAGAACTAATTGTTTAATTATCATCCTTTAATTCAGATCGATAGTCGGTAGAAAGGTGTAAAGTGATCAGCTTAGAAATAATTTATTTATTGTTACGCTCCTTTTTATTTGTTTATCTTTAAATACGATGTTTGCCATCGGCCGCTTTATTCTTGGCGGATGACAATATCAACTGGGTAATCTGCGCATAAATTACCCAATATTATGTGTGAGCAAACTCAATGCTGATTGGCCAGCTACCAGGCAGGCTTCAATAACAATAAGGTCAAGCGAAATCTCATGCACTGGTGCAGACCGCTTTTCGTTTATTGTTCAAATTGCAAACACTTTTATTGAAACAAATAAAAAAAATATAGAAAACCAGTTTGTATTTAAATGATCAATCAATACGAAGTGGTTCTATAAATTTAGGGTGCCCGGAGGATCACCCAGCTTGAAAGAATTGGTGACCCTCGCCAAAATCTGGTGTCCTCAGGTTCCCGGGACACCGTTAGTGTCGAGGCCTGAATTGATAAGAATATCTCTTTAAACCATTAAACTGGATTTGAACACAGTTTGAAATAAATTGAAATATGAATTGTTGTAAAACATGTACATTCAAACAAGCAAAAAACAATCCTTACAAACAACAAGAGATGTGTTTGTCAGAAACAAAATGCCCCCTACTGCGCTGCTTTGATACCGGGTTTTACCTTTGACCTTGAAGGATGACCTTGACCTGACCTTTCACCACTCAAAATGTGCCGCTCCATGAGATACACATGCATGCCAAATATCAAGTTGCTATGTGAAGGGACATAGAACTTATGAGCATTTTTGAAACCTAAACGCGAAACCTAAACGCAAAGTGTGACGGAAAGACGGACGGACGGTCTGATCACTATAGGACTCCTTCAGGGGCATAAAAATGCTAAAAAAACAAGAATTGTGTTTGTCAGAAACACAATGCCCCATACTGCGCCGCTTTGATTTTTTAAGCTTTGACTTTGAAGTATAGCCTTGACCTTTCACCACTCAAAATGCCCAGCTCCATGAGATACACATGCGTGCCAAATATCAAGTGGCTATCTTCAATATTGCAAAAGTTATGACCAAGTTTTTGGTCAGAGGCACAGACTGACAAACAGACAGACGGACTGCAGATGGACAGTTCAAATGCTATATGCCACCCTATGGGGGACATAAACATAACACCTAAAAGTTATTTTTTGTCACGTTTTTTTTTACATCATTATGTATTAACAATAGTTTAACATTATAATGATAAAAAAATAAAATGAAAAACTCATTTTCATACATAGAAGGTTTCAAGAGAGTTTAAAAATTTCTACTATAGCCATAAAGGTTAACTGCCTTGCCTTCTGGTGGCAATGTTTTTCAATAAACCACAATGACTTTAGAACTCAGCTGAGATATCATTGGAGCAAATGTTCTGACCAAGTTTCATGAAGATTGGTCAATAGTGTGACTTCTAGAATGTTAACAAAGCTTTTTGTTTGATTTGACTGTGTGACCTACCTCAAGTCAACCAGTTTAAAACTTGGCCAAGATATTACCTGGACAAATCTTCTGACCAAGTTTCATGAAGATCGGCTAATAAATATGGCCTCTTGAGTGTTAACAAGGTAAATGTAGACGTTCAACGATGACAAACAACGGACAAAAGGCGATCACAAATCTCACTGTGAGCATGTTGTGCTCAGACAAACTACAATGATACAAAATTATATGAGTCACGTTCTTAGAAAACTTGGCATAATGCATGTGCATAAAGTGTCGTCCCAGATTAATCAGGGATGACACTTACCGCCTAAATTGGATTTTTGCTAAGAAGAGACTTCATTTAAACGAAAAGCCTAAATTGGATTTTTGCTAAGAAGAGACTTCATTTAAACGAAAAATGTCATTAAAGCGGAAAGCGTTGTGTGGAGTGCACAGGCTAACATGCATTATGCCCAGTTTTCTCAGAACGCAACTTATATAATAAACACTTCCATGTATGAAGTAGCAACTTGGTCATGTTCATACCACTGATTCGCTAGTCACAGTTAATCAGTTAATTTTACATTATTGTGTATTGCAAGATGAAACTTGAGTGTTTTGTGCTTCCAGACTGAAACTCATCAGGAGTACACTATCTGGCACAATATAATCCATAATTCCAATCATTTATTATTAATCCTGTAACATAAAGAAACAAACATACCACTTGAAATGAAAATGCCTCAGGGACCTTTACCACTTGAATTAAATATGCCAAAATTCATTTAAGCGCCATTCTTCTCTTTCAATCCCTACAGCTGGGCTTTCAAAGGCATCATGACTAAGAATAAGTATTGTTTTAACAATAAAAATAATTGTACATAAATGATAAATCATTATGTGTGTGTTTTCGTTTAATAAACAATTATCACAATAGTGAAATAGCAAATACTTTATTCAAATTTTAGGCTTTTATAAAATTTTCATCATTGTTTGTAAGAGTTATTGGTAACGTATTGATTTTGTTTGGTTACACAATTAGATACTTAATTTCTGAGCATTTTATTGTGAAAGAACTTTAAAACAAGATGGCAAGAGGCACACGGTCACTCAACTGAGACTTCAGAGAACTGAACTGCTCTCAGCAAATGTTGAGCTGTTTCTGAAACCATTTTCAAACTTGGGCCATCCTTAATTCTTTTGTTTGGCATAACCCGACCGACCCACTAAAATCAGCCCGACTGAATTTTTTTTGGTACTTTCAAAAAAAAAAATTTTGCTCGCCGAAACTTCTTTCCGGTTAATTTGTCCTTTCCGTTTTTATCCTTTCCGGTTATTTGCGTCATTTAATTGAATGCTCTTTCAAGGATATCTAGAATAGCAGTGAACAAAACACGTACCGGTATTTATTTGAGTCGCCTATTTATTTGACATATGCATATGCGATTAATTAGACTTCAAATACAACTAAACCGCTCTTGTTTTTCTCGTATCTCTTTAATTAAAATATGCTGCTGTCGTTAAGGATAGTTTGGGAGTAAAAAAACAAATTAATTATCACCCTTCAATTCAATTCGGCAATCGGCATAGATGTGAAATATTATCGCCATATAACTAATTAATTAATTATCACTCTTTAATTCAGATCAGTAAATATTCCGTTAAAAGATAATAAGTGGTCAGCTTAGAAATATTTATTGACGGGAATTGTCACGTTTTTGTTTCATTTGCTTATCTCTTTTTACGACTTTCCGACCGGTCGCTATTTTGGAGGCAGACGGCAATTTTGAATATGTATTCAAATAATACAACATCTGCCTTATTTGCATTTCTGAAAAAAAATCCACTTGAGGACTTAAGTTGTTGTTTTTTTTGAACATTGAGACTTATTAGCCAATACTTAAAAATTATTAACAATCAAGTAACTAAGAATTATATTTCAAAATAAATCCTAACATTAATTTGAATTAAGTATGTACATTTATTTTAAACATATTCTAAGCAACTTTTTATTAACTTATGCCAAAGTATTAATGTACAAAATGTAAATGATCTGAAGCAATCTCCACAAAGAATTTTTAACTTTGATGAGTCTGGATTCTCAACTGAACATAAACCACCCAAAATAGTATGCGGCAACATGACCAAACCTCAAACAGTAGCATCAGCCGGAACGAAAACAGTCACTGTCATTGGGGCTGCGAATGCTCTTGGCAACCACATACCACCCTTTTACATTTTTACAGGGAAAAGGTGGTGTGATGAATTGCTAGAAGGTGTTGCCCCTGGATCACATGGAGGCAGACTGAAAGTGGGTTTGTGAATAGGGACCTGTTTGAAAGATATCTGAAAGGTCATTTCACCAACCATGCGGGACTGGTAAAGGACACAGACAAGCCAACAACATTGATCCTGTATGACGGTCACAAATCTCATGTGTCACTGACCCTGACTGATTGGGCTAAGGAACATTCAGTGGTATTGTTTGTTTTACCACCCCATTCTAGCCATCTCACCCAGCCCCTTGATATTGGTGTGTTTGGACCTATGAAACACCATTACAATAATGAGTGCAAAGCGTACATGCATGCTAACTCAGGGGTGTCAATCACAAGATATGAAGTGGCTCGGCTGACTGCAAGACCATACGGTAAAGCTTTTTCCCCAAACAACATAACAAGTGCCTTCAGAAAGGCTGGTATTTACCCCTTCAATCCCGATGTGATCACATCAACAGCTACAGCACCATCGTCCATCTACAAACATCCACCAGAAATGCTTAGAGATGATGCAGAAAGTACGAGTGCTGCAAACTCAGACAACCAGGCCAAAACATCAACTTGTAAAATTAGTCGAAACTTCTTTGAGGAGAGAACAATAACAAAAATGTGACTGTAAAACCAAGAAAAAAATTCACACCACCACATAAATTACAAGGAAGTCTAATGTCTGATAAAAACATGGAACAAATAAAACTCCAACATCAAAAGAAAATTCAGCTGGAAGAAAACGCCAAGAAAAAGGAGAAAATGCCTAAATCAACTCAACTAAATACTCAAACAACATGTAAATCCCCAAAGGCAACAACATCTGGACTGCAAATCAACCAGGTAAACCAGCATGGGAAAGATGATGAATCTGAAACTGATGATGAGGATCAATCGGATCTATGCTGTGTATGTGGCAGGTCGTCCCCTCCGCAGCTGAAGGATATACACTCTGGTCATCATTAAATGGGGCCAGTGTGACAACTGCCAACACTGGGTACACTTGACATACTGCTGTGATGTCAGGGTCCTGAGAAGAGACAGCACATTTTTGTGCATTCACTGTTGTTCTGCTGAAGAATGAATGACAAACACTGTTTATCAAATAAAACAATAAAATGTATGCATAAACTTGAAAAACTAAAGCATATAAACATTGATATCCCTTTGCAATAAATAGGGTAATGAATTTGCACATTTAGTGTTAAATAACCTCAATTATGATATGGTAAACATGTTTGACCTAATTACCGCCACTCAAGTGATGTCATAATTATGGACCGCCATTCAAGTGATGTCATAATTATGGACAAAATGGCCGATAGCCATTCGTACATTACAGCGTTGTTTCGTTTTCATTGTTAATTTTAAACTATTTTGATCATTTCTGATAAACATAATGATGGAATTAAATGAAAAATATTTCATTTAATTGGTAAGCTGTGTTTGGTTGTTTTATTTCCGAGAATAAGATTAAGTACCGCAACAGATGAAAAGTATACTGCAACATGGTTGACTCGCGGTACTTGAGGAATATTCACTTGCGTCTAGAAACGATCTTCATATATCAGATAAATGATTTAAAAGGCAATCATATTTAACTTAACTTTATTGGACAAAGGCCTTTTTATGGCAAAATCCTTCAATATTAACTGCAGTAGAAACAAATCCAACACCACTGTCCGCCATTGTTGTTTATTTTTTCTCCTGGTGGATTCGAGGTAAATAGGTTAAACAGCACCAATTTTAAATTAAACATGAATTATCAAAGCTCTGACATACTCTTCAAAGTAACAATCAATAAAGTATATAACAATTTAAATATATGGAATTTCATCAAATAAAATAAATAGAAGTTATTTTTAGGCAATGTCGTATTTTTTTCGTTACGACAATTAACTTAACTATACAAATTCAAATATTGTTAAAGTCTGAGTTTTACGACATTTAATTACCAAAAATCGATTCCAATCTGTAGGGAGACATGTTTTCTGTCAGATTTGACAAGTAGGTCACGCAGGATTGTTAATAAACTAAATCCAGAGGGCGCTAATGATATACCGCGACTCAACCCGACCCGCGACTTAACCGGGTTTGAGAATATAACCCTTTAATACACAGTGACAACAGTGTTGAATGCAATTGACAGTTATTGCAAAACAAGTAACATTTTCTGTTCGAAATAGATACAATCTGGCATCTTGCGTTCACAATACTCTACACGAATGATGATGAATAGACAAGATCATCATTTACATGATCAAGAAATCATATGTTTACGTTATAAAATGCCATACGCTGTGAACATTTAAAAGTCTAGATTATATTACGCACTAAAAATAAGTTGTTACCTTTGCATATCAATGAATACAATTAAAACAATAAAAATCCCACCTTATGGAAACTATGTTACAGTTATAGCAATAATTTTCCACGTGGAATTTCAAAAGATAATCCCACATAAATTGATTTTCTGACAGCGTCAGCCATTTTGAATTATGATGGCATTAGAATTATGGGTAAAATTAAAGTGACATTTCGATGAACTCTAATAACATCGCTCAATTCTTCAAATATTCGGCTTTTTCCGAGAGGAGCCGAGTTGTTACGATTGATTTTGAGGGGCACGCCATAGGAAATTTCTCAAAACAGGCTACATACCACTAAACAGTAATGATGATAATAATCGTAAGTAGCGATAGTGGTAGTAATACTAGAGGAAAGGACAGACGAACGAATGAAAATTCAAAGCCCCGTTCGTTGAAACCATGCGAGTTTTGTGAACGATTGATGGGTAAAATACCATAGTGTACAATAGGATACAAATGTTTGCAACTGTTTGACTTAGGTGTAAAGCGTATGATTGAAAGGTTCCTTTTTGTAAACATGTTATCCAGCATGTAACATACGAACCATGAACAAGGACGCTAACAGAGGCATGTTGGATGATTTAGCCATGTTGTTTTGGCTTGTTGAAGGTTTGCGTTTGAACGTCGCCAAAACGATAATACGCCAGCAGATGGGACATATTTTATTCATTGTATCGGCGAGTATATTTATTTTGAAAAATGACGGTGGGTAAGTGATTTTTTAAGTCGTCCATAAGAAAAGAAACCTAAAGACGAAAGTACAAAAAAATCGAACGCACCAGAAAAATAGCAAGACCGTTAAATATCTCAATGGGGTGGCATGTCGGCGCCTTAGAATTGTCTTCGGGCGTTTAGGCATACTGCATGGTAGGTTTTAAGAACGACAGCATACCAGGACGACAAATTATACATAGGCGCGCCGATATGACCATTAAGGCTTTAGAACTGCATTACGACACTTTTTTCTGCATCTAAGATCAAAGTTTAAGACACACTTCCCGAAAAATTAAGGATTCTTAGACATTCCGAATTGCCAACACTAAATCTGTTTTCCCTTTTGTTATTTATTTGCAAAATAAACTCACATGAACATAAATATTGATCTAGTAACTTATTTGGTATAAATATTTATACATAAATACATGATGTATGCATTTATGATACGTAATAATCTGTAACAAGTGGAATACAGAAAACGCAGGGAAAAAATCCAAAGTAAAAATGGCAGAGGGAAAAATACTAACTTGAAACATATACATTGTCTGTGATGTATCCTCGATTAACAAAAAATCACACGTATTTTTATGAATTTTAGCAAAAACATTCCGTACCACGGGATTGGATCAGAAACATAATTATTGTTGTTTTGACCGTAGATTTAATTGCCTCTACACAATGGTGGTATTTGATGCAAGTTTTCCCATTCTAACCGATATCTTGTTTTTATTGTCACTGAAATTTCTGGAAGTTTTCAAGTTTTACGCACATGCTCAGAAAACGTTCAGTGTGACGGTCTTTAAAAAAGTCGAAATAACACGAAGTTAAATATCGGGTAGTTACAGATCTATAACCTTAAGATATGGTTGGTCCTTTCCATGTGTTCTGTTGGCGTTCTGGCAGGGTTGAAGGGTTCCAAAACGACAGCTACCCAGAACGACAATTAAGCTTTAAGTCGTCAATTCTTGTTGGCGCGCGCGCATATTAGCAGAAGGCACCAACACGCCATAATGAAAAGAGGACATCAAGCTTATTTCTCTTATCTGCGCGCTTTTCGTCGTTCTGTTTTGTCGGAGCGATGACATTTTTACACCCATCAGGACAAGAAATCCAAGGTGTAAACTAGCCAAATATTGGGACCGGAAGATTTATGTGATTGTATTTCTGGTGGAACTTGACCATTCCAGACCGGTGAAACCAGAAGTAAATAATTAATCGTGGTTTTATTTTCAACGTGTGTCGTATATATTATTCTGTACTGTGTAGACTTTGCTTAAATGCTTAAAAAAGACCAGCGGAGGCTATACGACTTTCTCTAATGATAATGTCTCTTGAGTTTTATTTCCCCTTTTTTGTTTTGGCGCACCAGTATTAAATAATTTATCATGGATTTATGTTCAATGTATGTCGTATATATTGTCATGTATTGCATATGCTTTGGTTACCTGCTTATAAAATACCAGCGGAGTCTGTACGAATTTCTCCAAGTATAATGTCTCTTTAGTTTTATTTCCCATATATTTGTGTTTATTTAGTCGTTTTGGTTATTTGTTGCGTTTGAATGTGCCTATGTTCCAAATACCTTTACTTATCATATCGGCTCAGATATTTGTATATCCGACGCATCGTCACGTTGTCGCCCCGTAAACGCCGCCATACATTGAGCAAACATTGTTTTTGCATCGGATTGCTCACGTACCGGTAATCTTCTTGCAATAATGTAATCAGTTGTCAATTATTTGCCATGACTACGAACCTTCTTGTCACTTACAGCTATTTGTAACGATTCTTTCTCTTTATCTGAAAAAAAAAGAAATTAAAATTAAAAACTTGGCGACTTACTATAAAATGCCATAAGTCCAACATAATTTTACCCGCTTCATGCGAAAATGGGTCCTATGGAACATGTGCGCAGTATTTCAGGCGCTAAGCTGTCCGCTATAAAGCCACGCAAGGTTACGAGAGAGTAGCTCTTGGCCAGACTTCGCGATTGCGCATGCTGGTCTGAAGTTACGCTTGTAGCATATGGCATTAGAACCATTCTCGCATGACGCGGCCAGTTTTTAATCATGTTTTTATTTTTGTAATATAAGGCTGATAGGCTACATTTAATATGTATTGCTGTTTGCATATTAACCCAGGAAAAGGTCATTTTCTACTATTTTCCTATCCTCAACAAAGTGTCTTAATTTAAACGATAAAGCTTTGGTCGACAGAATAATCTGAAATAGTGCACATCATGGTGAACACGACGACCATGCCTAAACCAATCGAACATAAAATATAGGTGTATGTGTATAGCTATTTGTTTAAAATATATTAAGACATTTATTAAAATGATATTAAAGATGATCAACGGTTTAAATAGTTAGAGTAAAATAAACTTAAAAACAATTACCGGCAGCTTCTTGAGCGTAACAAGCGCTTGATAAATCTGTCAATTCCAGCTAATGGATATTTATTCAGGAAACGACGTATGTTCGTCATGTAATTTTACTGCTGGTTTTATTCTATAACAGAACACTGGAAAAGTTTCCGTTCGCCAAATTATGGAAAGGGCTTAACATTAATACTATTAAAAGTTGCGAAATATAAAGTTATACATTGCCAAAAAAATGTTTACAAATCTTGAAAACAAAACCTCAGAAATTTTTAGAACTCTGTGATAGCAAATGAAACACTATTGATGTTATTACGTTGTAACTACTAAGGATCTATAGTCAACCTCATAAACCTATTTGAAACTACATTATTAATAAAAGTACAAACTACAAAATCCAAATAGAACACATATTGATTGCGAGTATACTCCACGACGGGTAAACGGACTTAGAATCTCGAAAAAAAACTCATTTTCCATAAACGCTCAGGCGGACATTCCCTGCACAGGTGATCACTATCAAATATATATATAACATTTGATAGTGATTTTTTTTCCAGAAAAGTTAATTTTTCGTTATAATATGATTATTTATCATTCAAAATGATGTTTTCACTAATTAATATCATAGCCACACGCTAACCACCTGTGATTCCCTGTGGCTGAATTTTCAAAGGCGGTTGTGGTTTCGGATGCCAGTTTTTGTTTGTCGGCACATTTATAGGACTAGCATAGCAAACATTTTTCAAAAATTGTCATATACTCAAAAAAGAATGTATGCATCATATTAAAAAAGCAGTATTGACTACGATACATTATTAACAAATCTGTTCTTATATGGATACTCATCGATCTAATTCAGCAAAGAAAAGCAGTTGTTGCGCTTTTCATCGAGCACAAACGTATATTACAAATGTTGAGTGTTTACACTACCATCAGTTTTCGGAAACCAGCGTGGTTTAGTATATCGTTATAGCTTTTGCTTAAAGAGTTCGATCACCGGGAGGGTATTTTCTATTTTATCTATTTTACTTGTTGATAAAATTATTTAACGGTTTTTCAAATATTACGTTAATTTATTAACAGATTATGCGAGGACCAGTATATGGGTGGGTGCATTATAAGAGGGCATTTGTACGGTTTGGTATGTGTTTCCCTAACCTGCAAAAATCTCATGGGACTAAGTCCTTTGTGATATATATCTGTGACGAATATGTAAACCTACCGCATTCTTTGCATTGACGTGTTTCGTCACTGCCGTCGTAAAACCCCGTCGAGCCCCAAGGTGAGATTCTACCCGGGTTCATTGCCCACCTAGGCGACCCGGGTTGAAATCGGCATGAGTGCGGAGCGTTTCCAATTAATTTACCTTTATCACAAGACCCACTAAAGAGCCATTTCGGTCGTTTTTGCCATAAATATAATATTGTGTACCCACGCTAGAATTGCGAATGATCACGATAGGGATATTACCCCGGTACTGCTAACAAAGAAATTCATAACAAATATAACATGGCTAGCTCTAATGAATGCAAAGTTAAGTTTGAATTTGCCCGTTACTCTATGTTGCATTTTAATTTCTAAGCAATAAGAGAACCTAAAATCGCACGTGTTCTTCTTCCCCTCAAGACTATTTTTGTAAACAATGCTTCTATATTTATTTTGTGTTTAATTTAGTTCTAGAATATTATTTAAAAATATGTTTACACAATCGATACGCCCCTATAATCATAGAGGCTACACATCACTTATAATTTCTATGCGGTATAGTTGAAGTTGTGACGTAGTTTCCCCAGACTACGCGAGATTGGAGTGTTGTTAAAAAATGGCTTCGAGTTGCTGCGGGGTAAAGAAACAGAAATTGAACAATGCTATGCCCGCAGTTTCATGTAATGGAGGACCAAGTCACATGAATGGATTGAAAAATGGATATACAGTAGCTTCAATTACGATGTGTTTTTATTGTTTCGACGTTCTCCACAGTCATTTACACAACTACGAACCACCAAAACCACCGTCTTTCACTAACGAATATTTGTAAGTGGACTCGCCCGTTTTGTTTACAAACAAAGGATTTATGACCACATTTGGTTCTGTTCAATTGTATTGCGTTCTAAGATGGCATGATATTAATTTTTTTGAAGATCATTTGATGCAGATGTTGCAAACAATGGGAGATAAAGTAAATTTTATTATGACTGTTTTATGTTTTTATTAATATTTGATGTGGATGGGTCCATATTAATAGATAGGTGTGTCATATTGTATTGAACTCAACAAAAGACTGAGTCATATGCTTATGTTAATTTTAATTGCTATTCAAATCTTTTTTATTAAAAATCATTAGATAGTTGCGGTGATATTTTTTCCCGAATTTGTTTGATGTAACACAATTTTAAAACTGCACAAATGTTTCTTGCATGCAAAAAAACAACACAAAAAACTTTTTTGTTACCTCTTTACTTGGATTACAATAAAACCTGTCTACCATAGGCTACATATTAATTATTGTTTAGTGTTATTGTTTTTATTTGCCACAGAAAATTGACACATAACTATATTGATATTTACCAATACCACATTTGGAGTGCTGCTCATACAGCTTTGAGTACTTTTGTTATTATTATTAGGCACTACCAAACCAGTTGTTTTGATAATTTTATTCAAATATTTAGCTGAATATTTTAAATACTAGAGCCTTCCCTAGGATTGTTTTCAGACACCTTGACCCTGAGGGGTGGATCTTGCGATGGTTAACTCCTCCTCACTACATGTACCCTCCACACCCTCCTCCCAAATAAAAAAAGTCTGGTGCTTTTTGGCTCATTAAAAATACCTTTACTGACATATATTTGTCTTATAAATTGACATGTATCAGGGCTTTCTTTTGACCCGAGCTCCCGGGTTTTGATGCTTGAATGTAGGGAGGAATGTAGAATTGCGTCAAAGAGATCAAAAGGTGTTAAGAGTAATCGATAATTGGCTTGGGGCGGAGTATCTTTTGGTAGACGCTAACCGTTATCGCCCGTTTCTAATCTAATCATTGAATCACAAGTCCGCCCAGTAGGCGGAGTTTTGCCCATTGAGAAATCTAGTAATGACCAATTAAAACACTGCTGGTTCGATGACGCGTCTATCAACGTTCCATTATTTATCTGAGCGTTTGTTATCAGCTGTTTGCAGAAACAACATGTTTTTAACCCACTAAAACAGAATGGACCCGCGTCAGTTTTATAATAATATCCAATATAAAATTATAACATCCATATCCACAATATTTTGAGAAAATCGTCGTGTTTGTCGCACGGCTTCGGTAAAGATGGCACATGAAATAATTAAATCCTGATTTGAGCCGTCCAGGGTCGATTTTGAGATAAATGCAAAACCGATTAGTCAGTTTAAGGAGGTATTTTGATGGTACACGGCTGGCACAGACATGAGCAGTAAATGACGAAACATCTTTGCTACTTTCCGAAAACCGTACCATTCTACAAACGTTGCTTATGTCCGCCAACTATAAATTATCTATTAGCAAAGTAAAGCACTGCAATATCATACTTAAAACAATATATCAACCGAATTATATATTAATTGCGTATTTGCTAGGTTACTTATTACTGGCTTTCATTTTCTGCAGACTAACAATACACATATTTTATTTCATTCGCAAACGACGTCTACCTGTTTTCGGACAGTCGTTTTCGGATAAGGTATGGTTCGTCGATTTTAATTTATTCCCAACGGTCTTTATAACATTTTTTATAGAATGACGAATACACATGCGGAGTTACAGATGGTCTGATTGATAAAATTTTGCATTGTACTCACACGAAATTGCACATAGAAAGAAAATAAAGAATAACAATAAGCAAGGGCTCGAGGGGCTCTGCCCTCTATTCCCTTTATCCTACGGTCTCTGAATCTCTGCTTTATTTTCCGTATTTCGAATTTGGGACAATTGACACCCCTGATTTATATTATGTCACTACAAGTGCGAGTGTTTTTTTCGTATTGATTTCACTATGCTCACAATGTTGGTCACAATGTATGTTTGCATTATCTCTTTTATTGACTGGAATATAAGAAATAAATGTTTAGATATTTGTAAATTTGTTGCTTTTTATAAATTATATCTCAGTAATTTGCTTATAGTACAAAAGATCATTGACTCTCCTGCTTTATTATTATGACTCATACAAAATTGATTTTGACTCTTGAAAATTTGGTCCCAAGAGTCATTGACTCTTGAGATTTGAGGTCTAAGGAAAGCCCTGATGTATTTTCCCTTATAATTTCATTTTTTCTATAATTTCAATGGTCATTGTTCTCATTTCATAAATTTATTCTTATGTCATTTTTTTAGGCTAAAATACTGCATGTACTGGGTTACCACGTCTATATTTAGTAACAGCACATTGTCTGTTACAATTTCACGCCCTTATTAAAACACGGGTTTTAATTGGCGAACATGTAAACTAAATAGTGCAGGGTTCTCAATAAGAGCCGGACGACAGCCAAATCGACCGTTTGTAATCAGATTTTGGCAGGTTGAAAATCGCTCATATTCGGAAAATCAGCAATTGACTTATCAAAATTTGCGTGTCGTTTAATTTTGCTTTTTTTTTGCTATTAAACAAAGACATCGCTTGATTATCTCCCTTAACGCGCGTTTTTTTACTTGTTTGAATTTTCGAGACATAATAATGACCTTCGTATCATTAGACACGCGGTTCAGTCTTACATTGCATTCCCAGTAACTAAAATGTCATTAATCTTGTAAGCACTAAGAGTCGATAGCTACATTCGACAGCGTATTAGAATTACAACAACAATGAAAAAGCGCAAATTGGAATTGGTAAAAAAGCAGTCAAATATTTTGATGTTCTTTTCATCACATGGCGAGTTTTTGTTCCTGCTTGCTTGCATTTTTTGTGTAAATGCAAAGTTTTAGTTGTTGTGAAAGTTTGTTTTAACTCAGTTACATTTCAAACTACATGTAGAAGTGTCAAGCAAAATGTGCATGGTAGACAGATGATCAGGCCTTTTCCGCCCATTCCTGTAGGGCCGAATGTCGGCCCCATTCCCAATCCAAGAGCTTTTTTCATTTATCTTTTGTTAGTTAAAAAAGCTTAAATTCATAAAATGCACACAAAATTGATCAATATTAAGTGCCGGGTTGACCATTAAAATAGCCATAAAATGGCCCAAAATGCAGGAAATCAAGTGCTCAATTAAAAAATTTCAGGGGGAGCATGCCTCTGGACCCCCTAGAGGCACAATTTGAGTTTGAAGGTCAAAAATGGCCATAAATGAGCTTGTCTGGGCCAATTATACTATGTCATTCATTGTGACATTTCAAATCATTTGGCACATCTGTTCACCATTATTGGACGGTGTGTTGCGAGAAAGAATTACATCAATATCTCCAAGGTCAAGGTCGCCACAACTAAAAATATATTGATTTTGAAACAACTATGTAACTGTGAACAATCAGTAACAATGCACATTTTGATTTTGAGTTGTCTCTCTTTATCAGACTTTTTATGCTCCCGGTAGGGTGGCATATAGCAGTTGAACTGTCCGTCAGTATGTCATTATGCAAGTATGTCAGTCAGTCTGTCCGTACGAAAAAAACCTTTAACGTTGGCCATAACTTTTGCATTATTGAAGATAGAAACTTGATATTTGGCATGCATGTGTATCTCATGAAGCTGCACATTTTGAGTGGTGGAAGTTCAAGGTCAAGGTCATCCTTCAAGGTCAAAGGTAAAAAAAAAAAAATTTCAAAGCGGGGTTCTCATGAAGCTGCACATTTTGAGTGGTGGAAGTTCAAGGTCAAGGTCATCCTTCAAGTTCAAAGGTCAATTTTTTATATTTTTTTTTAATATTTCAAAGCAGCGCAATAGGGGGCATTGTGTTTCTGACGAACACATCTCTTGTATTTTTTTCTAATTGAAATCAAGGTCAATTTTACACAAGGGGGTTAACAATACACATTTTGAATTGTCTCCCTTTATCAGACTTTCTTCAACTGAAAACCTGGTTTTGTGACAATTTTGTCCCTTGTTGTCATTGTCCAAGCGTACAGACTTCAAAGCAGAAGTGTAGTCATCCGTATGTGAAGGGTGCAACAACTTGGTGTTTTTGCATCATTTTAGTTGAATCCTATTTATTTTTGCTTGATTGCATTGAAAGCCTTATGCTTGTTGAAACGCTATCGAGTCCGTTACCTGGGACTATGAACCAGTACTTGATGTCTTTGTTGGAGACTGAAAGAACGCTCCCACTGTGTGGATCGATCCCATGAAGGTTGCTAGGTGGACACCATAATATTCACTATGCCACAGCGATTTCTTTTCAATTACTTCCCATAAGACAGGGGATATTTGTTGGGTTTGGTGGAATATCGATTTTATTTCACAAGTGATCATATAAAATATTTTTTTATGATCACAAGTGAATTAAAATCGATTTTCCATCGAATCCAACAAATTTTCTTTTTCTTTTATGCTTTTTTAGCTCACCTGAGCAATCAATATGTATATAGTGAAAACATGTGAACACTCTAGAAGTCACATTTTTGGCCCAATTTTCATGAAATTTGGTCAGAACATTTGTTTCCTTGATATGAGAGTTGAGTTTGAAAATGGTTCCGGTCAGTTGAATAACATGGCTCCCAGGGGGGGGGGGGGGCAGTTTTCCTTATTTGGCTATAGAGAAACCTTGTAAACACTCTAGAAGTCACAATTTTTCCCCAATCATCATGAAAGTTGGTCAAAACATTGGTTTTATTGATATCTTGGACGAGTTCGAAAATGGTCCAGGTCGGTGAAAAAACATGGCCGCCAGTGGGCAGGACATTTTTCTCTATATGTTTATAGTGAAAACATGTGAACACTCTAGAAGTCACATTTTTGGCCCAATTTTCATGAAATTTGGTGAGACCATTTGTTTCCTTGATATAAGAGTTGAGTTTGAAAATGGTTCCGGTCAGTTGAAAAACATGGCTGCCGGGGGGGGGGCAGTTTTCCTTATTTGGCTATAGAGAAACCTTGTAAACACTCTAGAAGTCACAATTTTTGCCCAATCATCATGAAAGTTGGTCAAAACATTGGTTTTATTGATATCTCGGACGAGTTCGAAAATGGTCCAGATCGGTGAAAAAACATGGAAATCACATTTTTTGCCCAATCATCATGAAACTTGGTACAAAGATTGGTTTTATATATATATCACATAATTAATGCCATAATAATTGCCCTTAGATTGTCCAAATTTTCATTATATTATACAAAATCCTTGTAAACACTCTAGAGGTCACAATTTTGTTTCAGATTTTATGAATCTTGGTCATAATATTTATTTTTGTAAGCAAAGTTTGATGTTTGGTAAGGGGGGGGTCAACTAAAAATATAGGTCACCAGGTCAATTTTTACAAAAACAAAAACACTCCATATGCCAGAGTTTTGGTTCAATAATGATACAACTTGACCAGGCTGTTTGTCTGGGCAATATCTAGGCCAAGTTTGACGTTTGGTAAAGATTGAATGAACCGACTCCTCTCAGGTGAGCGAACTAGGGCCATCTTGGACCTCTTGTTCACCATTTATTTACATTGTAAAAGAGTTTAATTGGATATTTTCGTGGGATTTATGACGTCATTTCTTCGAAAAAAATGACGTCATTTCACATTAAAACAGTGAAAAATATCGATATTTTTCACTGTTTAAAACATTAACATATCAGTTTTAATTCACTGATATTCCTCTATAAACCATTGGAAAGCATAAAATAAACATACCTATTCATTGGCTGGTAAACAGGTGCTGTCCATTATTACTTTTGCAACTATATTTTATAAATAATCTGCAGCTCAGTTAACCAGATCTTTCCAGTTAACTTTCCAACTCAGAAGCCAAGTGAAATGGCTTTGGCATATAGCATAAAACCAGAACAGCCTGCGAGTAACTCTCAGTCTGTTCAGGTTTTATGCTGTTTGCTGCTGATCAGTATCTTAGAGTTGGAAATTAAGCCTTTAAAACTTGTATCTAGTAAAAAAGGTCTTTAATTAATATAACTTTCTAAGGGATTACAAATTAAATGCGTAAAGATATGTATTCAAGTGGCAGGGCTTTTTTTCTTCTTTGAGAAGCGCCGAATATCGGCCCTTTCCCCTAGACATATTTTGCCCCTCTTACAGAGATTTTCCACAAAACAATGATATCTAAATAAAATAATTTATTATTGTTTTTGGAGACTTTTAATTATCGAAGTTAACCTGATCCAGTGTAGAAAATAGAAATAGTTCATAAATAAATTGTCTGTTGCCTTGAATTTGTTTTAAAACAGTAATTTAAAAATATGTTAAATTGATTATTTAAGACTTTCCTTATTTTTCCCCAAAACCCGGCGTTTTGCGCGATGTTTTTCCCCTAAAAAAAGGCCAGGCCCTTTCCCCAAAATCAGATAAAAAGCCCTGAGTGGTAAAGGGTTTATGTGTTTCAGCCCATTGTTTGTCACATGGAAGCTAGGCAAAGACAAGAAATTGCGGGGATGCATAGGGACATTCTCCGCCACAAGCCTTCACAGCGGCCTCAGGGAATATGCTGTCACCAGGTATGACCGAGCCTGTTATCAAGGTTCCAGCTGTCAATCGCCATTGTCACCAATGGGAAAAGAACCACCAAAATTGTAGCAATGAAAAATGTTCATTAGACAATTTTACAGTGCCTAACGGTAATGTTCACTGAAAATTACAGAGTAGTCTCTATTGTGCATCAGCTTGATTGAAGTTGATTAGCTGGTTTATGAAAAAAGGTTATGTTTTAAGTGACACTTAAAATGTCACAGTTTATCATCTACTATTCTAAACAAATCTGAAGTTCCACCACCCCCTTAAGCACCTAAGCATGCTCAATTACATGTTTCCATTCATATCTCTTTCATGTGAGCTGTTTTATTGCTCACTTGCCAGGCATTTTTCTGGCGTATCTACGGAAACATTTAATGGAACCTTTTCCAAAGCCAAGTATTAAAAAATATCCCCATTTTGAAAAAAAAATCCAATTAGGGAAATTGTTTTTTATGCACCCCTTCGAAGAAGAGGGGGTATATTGTTTTGCACATGTCGGTCCGTATGTACGTCCGTCCGTATGTCCGTCCACCAGATGGTTTTCGGATGATAACTCAAGAAGGCTTAGGCCTAGGATCATGAAACTTCATAGGTAAATTGATCATGACTCTCAGATGACCCCTATTGATTTTGAGGTCACTAGGTCAAAGGTCAAGGTCACGGTGACCCAAAATAGTAAAATGGTTTCTGGATGATAACTCAAGAACACTTAAGCCTAGGATCATGAAACTTCATAGGGACATTGATCATGACTCGCAGATGACCCCTATTGATTTTCAGGTCACTAGGTCAAAGGTCAAGGTCACTGTGACTCAACTTAGAATGATGGTTTCCGTATGATAACTCAAGAACACTTACGCCTAGGATCATGAAACTTCATAGGTGCATTGATCATGACTCGCAGATGACCCCTATTGATTTTCAGGTCACTAGGCCAATGGTCAAGGTCCCAGTGCCAAAAAACGTATTCACACAATGGCTGCCACTACAATTGACAGCACATATGGGGGGCATTCATGTTTTACAAACAGCCCTTGTTTAAGATGTGTCTTATGATTATTATATGTAAATTGTATTTCAATTGCATCTTGTTTTTATAATTTGTTTACCGGTATTATAAAGAATAACCTAATTATTTTTCCCCAAATCAGTGGTCTTTTTAAGCGAAAACAATCCTATCCCAAAAGTACATTTTCCCAAAATAGCCGACCTGAACATAATACCTCATGGTAAGTTTTAGAGATATACAATTGGAGATATACAGCTCAGGGTGCAGTTGACAGATGCTAATCAACTTAAACCTTTGTGAATACTTTATAAGCCACATAAACTGCCCAATTATACTGAAATTTGTTTAGAAAATTTGCCCGATTACATCTCTAAAACTATTTGAGCCGCCTTGTGTAATACATCTGTAAGTCGGCTAAGTCCAAGTGCAAAAATGTCGCCTAAATAAGCTTGTTAGGTCCGTACAGGCTAATCAGGGATGACACTTTCCACTTGTGTAGCATTTTTTAATTACAGGCAGTCTCTTCTTAAGGAAAACCCAGTTTAGGCGGAGAGTGATGTCCCTGATAACAAACATAAAAGGTTTATCTCTGCTGACACTTTATGCACATACCCATTATAACCCATATTGTATTTTCAGTGCGCTGCGTGACAGCCGGTTCAGCCCAATCACGAAGGACGAGTTTCCTCGCCTGCATTGCTCAGTCTCCATTCTCACCCATTTTGAGGAGGCTCACGATTACTTGGACTGGGAGGTAACAATACCTTGACAGGGGCTTATAGATTGTGTTTTTATGCCCCCGGCTCGAATGATTGGGGTATATTGTTTTTGGCCTGTCTGTCTGTCTGTCATTGTATGTGTGTGTCTGTCTGTCCCAAAACTTTAACCTTGCTCATAAAATGACAACTCTTGGGTCTATGTTCTTTAAACTTCACATGTGCATGCATCTCATTGAGATCTACAATTAAACATGGTTTGAGGTCACTAGGTCAAAGGTCAAGGTCACTGTGACCTTAACATTCAAAATATAACCTTGTTTCTAAAATAGCTGCCATGCTGCTTAAAAGCTCAGTAGGGGGCATTGTGTTTCACAAACACAGCTGTTGTTAAAAAAATATTGACACGTTCCTTAAGCAATTTTTAAGTGCGGATAAAAGGCACTTTTCCAAATGGTGAAAAAAATACAAATTTGTTAATGGACGAAAAGTTCCCAAAAGAAACGAAAATTGCATCTATTGCAATCCGAAAGCGCATTATCTGCAACAAATAAAAAGAGCACTGAGATAGAACATTTAAGCACAATTAAGTCATCTTTTACTGTGGTCCCATCTGGGACCTAGGCCATCAACCAACTTCCTCCAGAGGTCTCGATTCTGGGCAAGTCTCTCCAGCTGCCCCTATTTTTTGCCCGTCTACTTCACATTTGCATCCAGGTTGCGGCGCAGGGTGTTTCTAAGCAACTGTCTCTTCCTTTTACCTTGGGGGTTCTGGGTGAGAGATTGCCTTGTTTGAGGGAGGCTTGTAAAGGGTGTGACCTACATGTATCCATTGCTGTTAAGGATGTATTCTTCAACCGGCTGCTGGTTCTTCTGCATACTACTTCATTGGAGATCTTGTATGGCCAGCAAATCTTGAGGATCTTCCTGAGGCAGGTGTTGATGAAGACCTGTATTTCCTTAATGGTGGTGACAGTGGTTCTCCAGGTCTCTGCTCCATAGAGGAGTATTGGCTTCACGATGGTATTGAAGAGCCTTATCTTGTTAGTGATGCCAATCACGCTGGATCCCGAGATGTTTTTCTGCTGATGGAAGGCTGCTCATGGTTTACAGATGCAGGTTCTGAGGTCTGCATCCTTTCCTCCATGATTGACCAGAATCCTGTAGTGATATGTGAAGCTGTCAACCTCCGTCTCAGACTGTGATGGTAGTGTCTTTGGAAGCGTTACTCTTGAACACTTTGCTCTTACCTCTGTTGATTGTGAGGCCCGGTCTAGCTGTGCTGTCTGCTACAAGATTGGTCTTTTCTGCATATGTTGATGGGTATGGGAGATGAAAGCCAGATCGTTGGCAAAGTGGAGGTGGTCCAACTATTCCCATAGTGTCAACTGGATTCGGTTCGGTTTCTCATCTGTTGAGGTTGTCGTGTACGAACAGGAAAGGTGAGAGTAATCATACTTGCCTCACTCTGGTTCTCACCTCGAAGTTGTCGGTGAGCTGTCTGCAGTGAAGGCCTTTTTATGATCGCACTGTCCGCCTGTCCGTCACACTTTGCGTTTAGGTTTTGAAAATGCTCATAATTTCTATGTTGCTTAAGATGTAACATTCATATTTGGTATGTATGTGTATATGGACAAGGCCTTTCCATACGCACACAAATTTTGACCCCCTTGACCTTGAACCTAGGGTCCGCGTTTAGGTTTCGAAAAATGCGTTTAGGTTTCGAAAAATGCTCATAACTTCTATCAAAGCGTTTATCGGGCGCTATGTCATCCTATGGAGACAGCTCTTGTTAATCATTGGAAAAAAGAGACAGTTTGGTGGTAAGTTGTACAAAAAAAATCAGTGAGGGTAAGCTTGCAACATCTACATATCATTAATATAACTCTACGTGTATTGATTTGAAATTGCACACATTTGTTTTTTGGTGATTGTGTGAGGTCACTGATCAAGTTCATATCTCTGATCTGCCATTTAGCAAAATTATTCCCCATTTGGTACTTTCAAATAAATCAAATTTATAAAAGTCCTTCCAATTACCGGTAACAATCTGATGAGAAAATTTCCTAGTATGGATTTTGAATTGTCTTATCAGGGCTCCTAATAGTCCTATATGAACCTCATTCTGAGAAAACTGGGCTGTATGCTGACCACACAGTCTAATCAGGGACAAAACTTTCTGCAGTTAGGGATTTTTTTATTGAACAGGGGTTTTCTTAATGAAAATCAAGTGTAGGTAAAAGTGTTGTCCCTGACGGCATGTGCTAATCTGGGACGACCCTTTACGCACTTGCATTAAGCGCAGTTTTCCCAGGGAGTGGCATATATTGTATATTTGCAGGTGGGCGTGAATGGTGTGCGCATCGAGTTCACCAATGAGAAAGGTCACAAGAAGACAGCTACCTATCTCCCAGAGGTGGCTGTTGAACAGGGTAAGCTAGGGTTAGACATGGAAGTAGTACTGCCTAAACTTATAGTATCAATCACTTGCAAGTGAATTCTTTTCAAACTTTCTCTTCAGTCCCTGATTCTAATCTAAAGGTTACATTAAGACAAGAATGTTTTTATGTTTATGTCTCCTGCATCTATAGATGTTGGAAGGAATAGTTATGTCTGCTTTTCTGTCTGTCCAACCCAAAAGGCATGTTTGGTCGTAAATAAAAAAAGTTACAAAGGTTTGATAATTGCATGGATGATGTCTGTGATCACTATCAAGACAACTTTATCACCTGACCTCATTTTGACATTGACCCTTTTAATGACTTAACCCATTTTGTCTAACATCAATAATGCTTCCTTCAAAGGCTTGATACTTGCATGAATGAAGTCTTTGAATACTGTCACCATAGTAACCAACATCACCTGACCTCATTTTGACCATGACCTACTTTTGGCCTTAGACTATTTCAGAAGGTCCCTGTGATAATTGTATGGATGTTATTTAATGAAGACTGTCAATACCTGATCTCATTTTTACCTTGATTGGGCCAATTTTTGGACTTAACTCATTCAAATAAAAATGGTGAACTTGATCAATATCATTTAATTTAAGACAGGCATTTCAGTTTGTGCAATTATTTTGTTTATTTTATAAACAATTTATTTATGTTCAGTCATTGAAATTGAGATTTAAATCTACAAGCAAGTCAGGCTAGAACTATGGGAATTTGAACAAGCCCGAGTCAGATTTAAGTGGCCCAAACATTTTTGTTAAAAATGCAGATAAACATAACATAAAACATCCAAAGAAGCATTCATTTATTCAATCTTTAGAATACAATACAAATCTCTTATTAATTTCATCCTCATCCAAGTTAGCTTCCTCGTCATCTGAGCCAGCCTCTTTCGGATCCTGAAATAAAAAGAAATTAATTTCACACACGGATTTCAATCAAATCACAATTATAAATATATACATAAAGTTAAGGTAAAAAATTAGCAGAAAGTTATCCCATATATCCATGTGAAAGAGAGAGCAAACCTGAACCACCCGTAAATATATAAGCAATTAAGTGCCAGATTATTGTACAAAAAGCCAGTTGACAAATGCGTCAATCACAGTTACCTCAGATTTGCATTCCTCAACGACGTACTTGAATGACAACTGTTCGGCCATTACTCTCTGTGTCCCGAACGCAACGCAAAACATTTATTTTACATTATAGTAATCCGGAAATCACAAAACCATGCGCTTTATGCGCAGTAATCCAATTATCGGCTGATTGCCCAGCACGTGTGCGCAGTGTGTTAAAACATTTGCGGCTGTTGATTTAAGCGGCTCAAAACTTTGTTTACAAATATTGAAAATGAAAGTGGAACTCGTTTTCTGTTTAATGAATTGTACAAGCACGTCGGGCTTGTAATATTGGATTTCCTACAAGCCCGAAAGAAAAAATACTAGTTTTTTGCTGTCGGACTAGTGTGAATTTCGACGACTGTATGTTGCATAGGGCAATTTTTTTAAATCATTATTATAAATTAGCATAGTCAGCTTTGAGTGATTAAACAAAACATTGAACAAAAATAATAACTATAATTAATCAGAAATGGGATGCATTAAAAATAAGCAAAGACCTGTTAACAAAGTATGTGCGAGTTACATTGTGCACAACTTCATGTGAGCACAACATTCTCATGGTGAGCTTTTGTGATTGGCTTTTGTCCTTGGACTGTTGTGCATTGTCAACATTCACCTTGTGAACACTCTGGAAGCCATATTTATTGCCCAATTTTCATGAAACATTTTGTGTCAGTCATATCTTGCTTGAGGTCAAAATAGGGTCACGTGGGGACAGAAACTACGTTTGCCAAATTAAACACAAATTGTGTGAATATGATAAGTCTATAAGTCACATTTATTGCCCAAACTTAATGAAACTTGCTAAGAACATTGATTCTAATGATGTCTTGGCTGAGTTCAAAAATGAAACTTGAAAGGTTTATGGCTCAGTTAAGTTAAAAAATGGTTAAGGGTCATTGAAAAACATGGCTGGCAGTAGGGATAGGGGCAGCTTTGCATGCTTGACTATGGTGAAACCTTATGAACATTGAATACTCAGAATAGTTAAAATCCTACTCCTAGGTCTGGTGTGAGCACCTTGTTTCTAAATGTTGTGTTGTCATTCAGTGACTAATTAAGAGAAAGCCATAATTAATGAGTAACATTCATAACTCGTTAAGATTGAAGTGCTATATTTTCTCATTTTTCCTTTTAGGTTGGGACCGAATTCAAACCATTGACTCTCTACTCAGGAAAGGTGGCTACAAGGGGCCACTGAACACGGACATTCGCCGCAGTATACGACTTACCCGATACCGTAGCGAAAAAATCACCTGCAGCTATAGCGACTATATAAGCTCTCGCACGAACGGCCATGCATGACAGTAGGCCGGTACAGTCCACCGACAAGACGACTTATCATCCACCATACGTCAGCAAAACTGTAATTGATTGTAAGGTTGAATGGTTTTGCTCGTTCAGTTTACATGTTCCAGAAATCTTTCACTGTTCATTAATGTTTGCTCTTTTTGTATGAATTAAGACTTTTTTTCTTTTTTTATTTGAATGAAAAGGACCCATTATTGATCAACCCATTTAAAGACTTTAGATTAATGGATAAAATTAATACTCAAAAGAAGTTCTTTATAGATTGCTTACAATCTGGCTGCTAAATATGCTATTGTTATTTCAAATTGAGATAATTGAAAAAAAAGAAATTCAATGTGATAAAATCCATGTTACTCTCAACATTAAACCCTTGACCACATAGATACATAGAATAACGCATTTGTAGTCCCTAAGAAAGGTAAATTTAATTTAAGAGCTTTCATACGAGATTCAAGTTTTAGAGGCTTCATTTCCTGCTTTTAGATACTGATAAGCAGCAAACAGCATAAAACCTGAACAAACTGTGAGTTACTCGCAGGCTGTTCTGGTTTTATGCTGTTTGCACATAGCAATTTTCACTTTGCTTCTGAGTAGGAAAGGGTTAAGCACTATAACATTTCTAGGTTGTATTCTTATCTTAGTCTAAACTATCAGGTGATTAATATGAAGCCAGTGTAAAAAATTTTTTTATACTGTTCCTGTATGTACCGTTCTGAACCGTTCTTGTTTTTACAAATGCATGTCTAACTTTTCCACTAAATGAAAATTACCAAATACACTTATACAAATATACTGCTTGGCTAGTTTAAGTGAATTATTGAAGTTGTAAGTGTATTATATTTGTTTGTTTTTTTATTTTTGAAATTGCAGATATTTTATCACTGCTGTTGTTTGTAAAGGCATATTCTTCAATTTTTTAGCAACACCATTTGTCAAAATGAATTTTGTTTGGAAAAAATACCTCTTTGTTACATTTTTGTTGGTTTGAGAAGTCTCTTCTACATGAAAGTCCAAGAGGAAACCAAAATTGTCCCTGGGCAAATATCTTGTATTTTCTGTTACATGTATTTAGAAATTATGTTCATAACACCAAACATGTATAGTATTCAAATACATTTTTTTGTTTTCATAAGAGTTTGTAAAGAAAAATTGCTTACCTATTTCAACTGTGTGTTAAGAATGAATTTTAAATTGTTGTTGTGATAATATTATATTGTGAATGTATTATCACCATATGACTCCATGTGACGTTTGCTTTTTGTATGTAGGTAATTTATAAACTTTATACAAGTAATTATGAAATGGAAGTGACATTTGCCGGTACAGAAAATCAAATACAGGTGTTTTTTAACTGCTTGGTGTCCAAACTTTAGGCTGATAGCTACAAAATCTTGATAAGGTAGTCCTTTTATTTATGTAAAGCGTTGCACCTTTAACAAAATATGGAAATATATGTCAGAACTGAAGGGATGAAATATAACTTAATATCAAATATGAATTTATGGATATTAGCATGTGTGACTGGGAATGTATTAAATTAACTGACTTGAATGAATTTGTCGTTTCATTTAAATAAACATTTTTGTGGAAATGTTTCAATAAACATTTTTGTGGAAATGTTTAAATAAACATTTTTTGTGGAAATGTTAAAAGCTTTTCAAGTTAAAAAACAACACAATTTTGTCAGCTAAAACTACAAAAAACACAAAAGAACTTTAAAAAAAGAAGTGAACTTAAACCATGTAATGATATGCTTTAACCCATTTATGCCTAGTGGACTCTCCCATCCTTCTAAATTGGATCAATTTATTTCCAAAATTAGGGATGCCTTGTATATTTATTTCTATATTTAGAATATTTCTTACAGAAATTCCTTTAAGCAAACAGCGCAGACCCTGATGAGAAAAGCTGCATCATGCAATGTCTCATCTGGGTCTACGCTGTTTGCCAAGGCCTTTTTTCTAGACGCTAGGCATAAATGGGTTAAAATATTATAATGGACAGGCTGCTTCCTTGTCCTTCTTTGTTAACAGATTAACAATTATACTGCAAAAGTAAAATATTAAAACATTTGTAAAGTCTTGGCTATTACAATATTATGTTGCTTTATAGGGTGATTTGTATCATTTATGCTTTCCTTTTTAGTTTTTATTTTATTTGTAATGCTGTGTATTTATATTTTCCTTTGGTATCACTTAACAGTTCCTCAAACTTATATTTTGATAAAATTATATAAAAGTAAATAAAAACTTGTTAAAAATTTATAAAATAAAAGAAAACTTCTTAAATGTATATATATAAAAGTAAATAAAAACTTTTCTAGTTGTAGTTATTTTTTTCAAACTCAGGCAAGATTGCTGGAAAAATAGTGTTTAAAAGTGATTGTGTTAACAAGTGTGAATGTTTTATTTTGTAAAATGTTGTTTTCATTCATTATTGTAATTGCATATTCATTCAAACTGCTGTAAAATGTTGCTTGTGTCATGTATAAATTATCACCCTACATAGGGGGTAATCACGTGAAAAACAGGATAGTGAAGTCCATGCCGAGACATATATTTTCAGCCGTTTTATACCCTTTATTACTTGTATTAATTGTTAAAATGCGGCTCACTTTCCAGCCATATCAGCAAGAAAGTGATTAGTATTTATATAGTAATAAAATTCAATCTATATGTCGACTTGCTGTGAAATTTGTTAGCGGATCACAAAATTACAGCTCGTAAGAAAATTTGCAGCGAGTAATGTCGAGATAAAGAACAAATATAAATTAAAGAACAAATATAAATACAAATTAAACGCTAATCACTTTTTTGCTAATATGGCTGGAAAGTGAGCGGCATTTTAAAAATAAATTATAGAAATAGAGGGTATAAAACGGTGACTAAAATACATGTCTCAGCATGTTTGTCGTCATCTTGTTTGTCATGTGATTTATCCCACTGCTTTAGGACTATCTAGCACCAACTAAGGGCACATGCGTTTATCAAACACAGATTCTTGTTATAAACAATTGATAAGTCCCTTTAAGACAATTTTGTGGCTTCTGGTTTTCACAGTGTTTATTGGTAATAAAAATATGTAAGATTATGAAAATTGATGTAATCTTTACAGTTTTTAATGAATTGTGTGAAATTGTTAGATAAACCTTTGAAGGTCTATTGAGTACATGTAACAGGTCAACTTTGATAATCATTAATTGACTGTACTTTGAATGTTATTTAAACTGGCTAATTATAAATGTGCATTATGCACGCATGCTTTGTTTACTGTAACATGATATAGGTCGGGTGTAGTGTGTGTAGAGCAAGAACAAATTAACTTGACACCATGCAGTTATAGGAAATGAATTATTTGTTTCTGGACATACTGCTATGAATATAAAGTTTAGAAGCTGACACTCATATGTTTATTAACCCTTTGCATGCTGGGAAATTTGTCATCTGCTAAAATGTCGTCTGCTGAATTTATAAAATTAGCATTTTCTTCGATTTATTTCAAAGAATACTTTCAGAATAGCAAACAGTTTGGATCTTGATGAGACGCCACGTTCTGTGGCGTCTCATCTGGATCCAAACTGTTTGCAAAGGCCTTAAAAATTCGGTTCCCGCATTTTAAGGGTTAAGTCTATAACAGGCTACCCTTATTTTTCATCAAGGGCAGATTAAACTCTTTGGAACATTGATATAGCAAATACATCACTTTCACCCTTGTAATAGGCAATCGATTGAAAAAAAACTAGTAGAGTTCACAAGTTTGGTCAGTTTGTTCTAGCTATGTACGTGTACGTACGCTACAAAAATTACCTTATGAATGATTGTTATGTTATTTTGTTGCATCTCTCATGTTTTATCTGTGCTTTGCACGGCCATTTTATCACAGTCTTTTCCCGTCTTGTCAGGGCTGTACGAACAATTTTAGGGAGTTTTTAATTAGTGTAATATTTCTATTTTGTAGTGTGGAATTGTAAATTCCATTGTCATAGTGTGTTACATTAATATGTACCCGACTAAGCAGATATGGTGATTATTTTAAAATACATAATTATTCTTATTTGCTGAATTTACAAGAAGTAGATTGCTTTGATTTTCAGCTTTAAGGAAAAAAGTGTGTGTTTTTTCAGGGTGAAAATAGTTTAAGCGTTTATAAAAGTAACAAGTTAATCTCAAAGATTGTTTTCTCATGTAAATTGCAGTAAACTACAATGCAGAATTAGCACTCTGACCATGGGGCCAAGTCCGGATATCTCATTGTCAGTTCAAAGCTATTTTTCCACTTTCATTAACTTTACTCAAGACTTGATGTTTAGCAGTTTTTTGCTCACCTGAGCACAACGTACTCATGGTGAGCTTTTGTGATCGCCTTTTGTCTGTCGTCCGTTGTCCGTCGTACGTTGTGCAACGTCAACATTTGCCTTGTTCACTCTCTAGAGGCCACATTTATTGTCCAATGGTCATGAAATTTGGTCAGAAGATTGGTTTCAATGATATCTTGGATGAGTTCGAAAATGGTTGCGTTTGCTTGAAAAACATGGCCTTTTTCCTTATACATTTATGGCTATATATGGCTATAGCAAAAATCTTGTTAACACTCTAGAGGCCACATTTATTGTCCGATCCTCATGAATATTTGTCAGAAGATTCATCCTAATGATATCTTGGACGAGTTTGAAAATGATGTCGGTTAGTTGAAAAAGATGGCTGTCAGTTTTCTAGTTTGCTAAATCTTCATGAAATTTGGTCAGAGCATTTGTTTCCTGTGTAGTAAAGTTTGGTTTTATTATGTCAATATAATGTGACATTAACTGTATTATGTAATTTTTCATAACACAGAATTTTCATAGTTAACATTACTGTTTTAGTTATTAACACTTATGATAAGCCTTTCAACTAAGAGATAACTGAAAGAAAGACAACATGTACATGATTTTGCAGTATTTATGCAGTCTTTATCTCCCTTGTTTAATCTGGTTCAGTAATCTATTTTTAGTTCTGCTCTGGAATTTGGGAAGATATTGATCATTGATAAATGCACTGTTCTGAGGGAAAATTGACTACTCTGCCATTGATCTCTTCTGAACTGTATAAAATAAGCTGTTTTGGCTGATTTAAACACCTCTTGATGCTTTCTTGAAAAGTTAACAGCTCTTGAAAAAGGTTGGAATTTTGAAATAATTAAACTCTAAATTATTTTTAACACCAGCATCAAGACATTTTGGCATTAGTTTCTGCATTATTCTTATTATTTAGATTATTTTTATTTGGCATTTTCTAAATTAGAAAGACTCTATTCTATTTCAATAACTTTAGTAAATTTTTCTTATTTTTACATTTGATTCACTGAAGTTTCCTTATCTCCATTAATATTGTTCTTTAGATTAAATTAGACCTATTTTGTAAACTATATTTTTGAAGCACTTTCTAGACTAACAGTAACTTATATCAGTTTTTTTTGACAGATTTTGAACTTCTTTTTACATTCATTAAGGTATTTGCTGTATGTTGTTCATTTTTGTAACGATGCTTAGATTCTTTAGAATTGGCTTGTACCTGTTCTTAATTTTCTGTCATTGTTCTTCATTTTCCGAGTTCTTGGAATAAGAATGAATTTTTTTTGTTAAAGCTGCCTTGGTTTTCACTTATAAATAAATTCTTTGAGTGTATTTAGGTATCCCTGGCTGAACGCCTTTAGTTAATTGAATTACAACCAGTCAGTATAGTCATCCTGACCGGAAATAAGTGTTCGTCAAATAAATATTTGCGCATTACATAAGTGCTCATAAAGTTACATAACTTGTAACCGTCCTGTTCATTTGCGTAAGCGAAGAAGGCCGCACTATCACACCTGCATAGGACAGTTGAGTTAGATAATGGTTTGGATAGGTAAAAAAACATGACCTCCGGGGGGGGGGGGGGGGGGGTCTTTTTCCTTATATTTATATAGTAAAAAAGCTTGTTAACACTCTAGAAGTCACATGGTTTGCTTAATCATCATGAAATTTTGTCAAAAAATTAGTTATGTGGATGTCTCCGACAGGTTTGAAAATGGTCATGATCAATGAAAAAACATGGCCGCCAGGGAGTGGGGGAGTTTTCTTTATATGTATATAGTGACAACATGTGAACGGTCTAGAAGACACATTTTTATCCCAATCTTCATGAAATTTGGACATATCTTGGAAGAGTTAAAAAATGGTTCAGATCTGTTAAAAAAACATGGCTGCCGAGGGGCCATTTGTTGTTCATTCTTCATGATACTTGGTTAGAACATTTGTTCCATTTATATCTTGGGCTGCAAAGAACAGGTCATTTCTTTTTATCTCAGGTGAGCGACTTTGGGCCTTTCAGGCCGTCTTGTTTATTTCAACTTCGCTCACAAAGAAGTTGTATTCAACTAATTTATGACGAACCTAGCATGAATTTATTCCAATATATCTGCTTAAGTAGGGGTAGGGTGTGTAAAATATGTTTGTGTGTGAAATTTAGTATTGTATGTTTGAACAATGTGATGATTAGCACAAAGAGTTCAGAGAATGGGCTTATTATACTCACATCAATTGATGTTAGTGGTTGTTTTTTTGTCACCCTTTACCAATCAGAAACGCACTTTGATGCATTTGAAGTCCTTTAGAAAATCAAATTAAATTAAGTCCTTTCTTAATATAGTTTAGTTTGAAAGGCTTCATTTCCAACCCTAAGATACTGATGAGCAGCAAACAGCAGAAAACCTGAATAGATTGCGAGTTACTCGCAGGCTGTTCTGGTTTTATGCTGTTTGTACATAGCCATTTTCTATTTGCCACTGAGTGGGAAAAGGTTAAGCAATAGTACTCTTTTAAGAAATTGCAGCATAACTTTAATTTGTTGTACCATGTTTAATAACAGGCATTTCAGATGTATAGTTGTATGAAAATGCAATGTGTGGAAATTTTTATGAACTTATATATGAATAATATCAATGTTGTCTGTACTGTATATAAGTGGAATTGAAGATATGCAAGTATTTGAATAAACAATTGCTAGCTTATGGTGAATAGGTAAATGGCTGAAAAATGTAATTATCCGAAACAGTGAAGTTTGGGTTGTCATGTTATTTCATTGCTGATGTACATGTTTACACGTAAACATATGGTCGCCATGGTGTACTGGATATGGTGTTTCCCTTGTGACCAGGAGATCACGTTCCTGTCACGGGTTCAATCCCCACTGTGGGAGCGTTCTTTAAATCTCAGCCAAAGACACCAAGTACTGTTTCTAGGCCCAGGAGCGTTTCAATAAGCCTGAGGCTTTCGATGCAATCAAGCTAAAATAAATAGGTTTAAACTAAACTAAGTAAATATATGCACCATGTATTTTGCATTTTGTGGTATCATAATCTCCTTGAGCTAGTGATTATGGTGGCAGCAGTGGCAGCATTGTGTTGAGCTCAATCCTTTCCACACAAACATTCATTCAGGCTAAATTCCATAATTAACCCATTTATGCCTAATGGACTCTCCCATCCTTCTAAATTGGATCACTTTATTTCCAAAAGTAGGGATGTCTAGTATATTTATTTCTATATTTAGAATATTTCTTACAGGAATTCCTTTAAGCAAACAGCGCAGACCCTGATGAGACTCCGCATCATGCAGCGTCTCATCTGGGTCTACAATGTTTGCCAAGACCTTTTTTCTAGACGCTAGGCATAAATGGGTTAAATGTCAATCAATCTCAAAAAGACAGTGCAGCATTTAAAAAAAATGTTAATATATGAAATACTTGTATTCCAATTTGTATGAATATGTATGTCTTTAATATTATAATGAATTTATTTTCTTGATAATTTTTATGTCAAATTGTATAATATTAAAATAAAGATATGATGAATAACTACTTAAATGTAAACCGGAAATAAGAGATGTTATTTTATCATTTACATTGTTTTAAGAATCTATTAATGTTTTTTTTAAATTCAACATGCATTTAAATTTGCTTCTCTGGAAATAACCATTTCATTTGTATACTTAATCGAATATTCATGTGTATGTTTGCTTTATGTATGACAGGGGACATAATTTTATATTGTAAACATGTTTTAAATATACTATATAATGTATAAATTACGTAAAGCAAAATTTCCCCGTGTTTCTGTTTGACATATGAGCCGGACTCTGAAAAAACGTGACTTAATGCATGTGCTTAACCCTTTGCATGCTGGGAAATTTGTTGTCTGCTAAAATGTCGTCTGCTGAATTTCTAAAATTAGCATTTTCTTCGATTTTTTTTTCAAAGAATACTATCAGAATAGCAAACAGTTTGGATCCAGATGAGATGCCACGTTCTGTGGCGTCTCATCTGGATCCAAACTGTTTGCAAAGGCCTTCAAAATTTGGTTCCCGCACTGAAAGAGTTAAAGTGTGTGTGTGTTTTTTAACCACATTTATATAGCGCCCTTTTCATACAGTATGTGCGTTCAGAGGCGCTTCACATTTTTCCCCTGATCACTGAGTCATAAGTCACGGAAGCCACGGAACATTGGCTTATTTCCCTCATAGGTACCCATTTATATACCTGGATGGAGATGATGTGGGATAAATTTCTTGCTCAGGAAAATTCCAGTGGTTAGGGCGGGATTCGAACAAGAGACCTTTTGATCTCTAAGCCAGCGTCCTACCATTAGACCACTGCTCCCATTAGTGTTTTGTCCCAGAGTAGCATGTGCAGTCCGCATAGGCTAATCAGGGACGACACTTAACGCTGTTATGGAATTTTTTGTTTAAAGGAAGTCCCTTCTAAAATATTCAGTCTAGGCAAAAACTTGTGTCCCTTATAAGCATGTAAGAACTACAAATGATTATCTGGTATGAAATTTTACACACATGCATTAAGCCCTGTTTTCCCAGAGTGGTGCCCATATGTTTCCACCCTGATAGTGTTGCTAATAGTATTAATAGTGTTACAACCATTGCAGGATCTGGTGTGAGAACAGAGCGCTGCACTAGTTTAGGTGACAATGAGATGGATGAAAGAAACTTAAAACATGCAAATTCGTTGAATTGTATCAATTTTCTAAAAAAAACTGCCCATTTCCTGCAGTTTCTCGACCAGTCCCGAAATATTGTCACCTGTTTTACTTCTCAAGTTAAAGTATTAATGCTAAAGTGGAAACTGGGGGTCAAAGGATATGCTTTTTTGTACGGATGCAATATTAAATGTTCCCACAAAATGGCACTGGAGCTAGTAATACACCTGTTTCAAATTGTGTTAATTCTTACTTTCTGTATAACAGTCTTGTTAACACTAACATATACATTTTATTAAAAAATCGAAAAAAAGCGCAACTCAACGAATTCGAACCTTGGTCATATGGGGTGGAATACGAAATAATAATAAAAAAGTTTGTTCACACTCTTGTGGGTACATTTATTGTCCAATCTTCATGAAACTTGATACAACATTTGTCCCAATCCCATTTCCAATAGTTATGCCCTTCGAAGAAGAGGGGGTATATTGTTTTGCTCATGTCGGTTTGTATGTCCATCCACCAGATGGTTTCTGGATGATAACTCAAAAACGCTTATGCCTAGGATCATGAAACTTGATAGGTAGATTGATCATGACTCGCAGATGACCCCTATTGATTTTGAGGTCACTAGGTCAAAGGTCAAGGTCACAGTGACCCGAAATAGTAAAATGGTTTCCGGATGATAACTCAAGAACGCTTATGCCTAGGATCATGAAACTTGATAGGTAGATTGATCATGACTCGCAGATGACCCCTATTGATTTTCAGGTCACTAGGTCAAGGTCATGACCCGAAATAGTAAAATGGTTTCCTGATGATAACTCAAGAACGCTTATGCCTAGGATCATGAAACTTCATAAGTAGATTAATAATGACTGGCAGATGACCCCTATTGATTTTCAGGTCACTAGGTCAAAGGTCACGGTGACCCGAAATAGTAAAATGGTTTCCAGATGATAACTCAAGAAAGCTTATGCCTAGGATCATGAAACTTCATAGGTACATTGATCATGACTCGCAGCTGACCCCTATTGATTTTCAGGTCACTATATTTTCAATTAGAGAAAAGGTTTGGGAATACTCTAGAGGCCACATGGCCTATAGGCCGATTTTTAATTGGATTTAAATATGGTCTTATGATAGGTTACTAGGTCAACAGAATCTTGTGAACACAAAGAGGCCACATTTTGCACACTCTTGAAATTTGAAATCATAATCCTTATAATATTTTGAAATACTCTGTTCATACTCTTTCGCCAACATATATTTACAAATTGTCACTCTTGAAGCCACATATATTACCCAATCGTCAGGACATTAGTTTCAATATTATTACGGCCACGTTTAAGACTGGTATCAAAAAGTCAAATTAAATAAAACAGATTATCAACACACTAGTAACAACATTTTGTTGTCCAATCTTCATGGTGATAAGATTTGTCACAATGATCTCTCGGATTAGTTCGAAACTGGGTCACGTGGTCTCAAACACTAGGTCATTAGGTGAAAGAAAAAAAGGTGGCGGAGACGAGAAGTCAAATTTATTTGCCTTCATGAAACTTGCTCTGTAAATTTGTTCTCACGATTTCTCCGTTGTCTGAGATATGGATCCTGTCCATTAACCCATGTATGCCTAGCGTCTAGAAAAAAGGCTGTGGAAAACAGCGTAGACACAGATAAGACGCCGCATGATTTGGCGTCTCATCAGGGTCTGCGCTGTTTGCTAAAAGGATTTTTCTATAAGAAATATTCTAAATATAGAAATACATATACTAGACATCCCTAATTTTAGAAATAAATTGATCCAATTTAGAAGGATGGGCGAGTCCACTAGGCATAAATGGGTTAAACAACGTGGTCGTCATTAACCATCCCTACGCTGTTTAATTAAAACCGTTGGAACACTATGATTCACATTTTGGACCCACTGATCGTGAAACTTGCTGAAAACATAAACATTTTAATAAATGAGCCGAGCTCAAAAACGTGATTTCTGTGTTAGCAATGTCCGTGATATGTTAAATTGTGAAAATTTGTGAACACCACTAAGTCTTGTTCAGAACAGTTAAGTTTTTAAGAGTTTCACATGAGCGCCTTAGGACGTTTGCTGTGTTGATTGCTGCTTTACTGGACATTTTTATTGATGTGATTTCTTATCTTATTTTGTTTCTTAATATAATAAACAAGCATTGTTCATATAACGTTTTCAACTAAGTTGAAAATCATGTTTGTTAGATTATAGTGTGGCGGACGGGCGATACGGCCCGCCGCGTTCGGCATCGCGTCCGTGGTCCAAGACAACGCACCCCATGGGTCCCGAGCGAGACAGCCCGGCGATCAGGCATCGCCTGCTCGGTAGCCCGACTAGGCCCGCGAAACCTAAGCGAGTCCCGAATACAGCCGCCGTTCACCCGCGCTTCGCGAGAATCAGCCCAGCGTTTACATTACATTATTATATTTACCTTTTCCAAATTGACTGACAATTATGTTTAATTATATTTCATTAGTAAAAGACTATTGTTTTCTCAAGGGATACAATAGTTTTAATATACACGAGTACACGAGTACTTGTAAATTTTAGGTTTCACCATATACCACTGATATTACACAAACATAACATGACAAATATGTGTTTACCCTGTATTTACAATTATACATCGCAATTATAGCCTGGTTAACATACTAGAGAACTCTGAAAATTACACGCGCTGGTATGTGGAAATTTGGGTTTGGCTACTTTATAAATATGAGGTCGATGTACACTGTATATCGGTGGATTACGTGAAATAGAATTATTTGGACTAGGGATGGGCCACACATACAACACATAAGATCTGTTATTTCCTGAATAAACTACACGCATATTTACTGGAGAACCAACTGCAACTTACCAATTTCAAAATCAGTTACGGCAGTCAATTTATTGTGTACCCAATAACCCTTCTGATCTTAATTACAAACATATACGTATTGAGTTTAGTGGGGATTATAAAACTAAGGGAACTATTTCAGTTTATTCATTGTAGTAGTCAAAATGGTTTGGATGCTTCTTTATTTTAAATTAATTAATTCAACGTACTGAAAATAAACGTGCGCAACCTGCAGTCATAATTTGGTAACTTGCATGCGGCTTACTTGCATTCTGCCTACTGCCTGTTGCTAACTGCCGTTGTTTCTGTCGCTTAGTGGCAAAAGCGATTATTACTGGTTTCAGATTATATTACGTTTTCTATAATTTAAAAGTACACATAAAGACAGTGAAATTATGTGGTATTTAATAATGAATCAGGAATAATAAATTAAACATACAAACATTGTATAGTCACCAAGTATGTATCAACAATGATCAAGCATAAACGACATGATAACACACTTTCCTATTGTTCCACAAATTTTGATGACCTTGTTAAAGTTCTACAAGAAGAACGATATGTCCTAATAGACTGGTTTACTTTTAATTGTATGCAAGCTAATCCAGACAAGTTTCAAGCTATAGCTATTGGAAAAAGAACCGCTTCCCAAAACCCCTCGTTCGATATAAGAAACACAAACATTAAATGTGACGATGTAGTCAAACTTCTTGGAGTAAATTTAGACTCAAACCTAAATTTTGATAACCACATATGTAGCATCTGTTGTAAGGCAGCACAACAGCTTAACATTTTGAAAAGAATAGGGAAAAACCTCTGTCGTCTCAGTAGATTGACCATTTTCCATTCATTTATCCTCACTAATTTTAGTTTCTGCCATTTAACTTGGCATTTCTGCTCTAAAAGCAACACAGACAAAATTGAAAAAATACAAGAGAGAGCTCTTCGCTTTGTATACGACAATTACAACAGTTCGAATGATCAATTGCTTACAAAAGCAAACTTGCCTAGTCTATATATTAGAAGAACCAGAGTTATGGCCCTTGAAACATTCAAAATTATAAATAGTATATCTCCACCTGTTCTAAATGACCTAGTTATCAAACGTGAATCTCGTTATCGTTTCACATATACCAATCTTTTTTAGATTCCCCAAGTCAAGACTACTAAGTATGGTATTAACAGTTTCCGGCATGCAGCTCCAGCTCTATGGAATGCCTTACCAGAAAGCTACAGAAAAGCAAGTAACTTTAATCAATTCAAAAGCTTTATGATGCACTTGAATGGCAAAGAATGTAAATGTTCTGCCTATAAAAATACATAGGAACAAATTTATTCTGGAGCTGCATGTCACACTGTGATCAATTGCTTTTCAGTTGCTTTTTCTGTCTTTGCTTTGATTATGTATTATGGCGTATTTATTTTGATTGCCTGTGCTTGCTTCTAGTTTGCTTTTAGTTTGCATCTAGTTGTTTCTTGCCCCTACTTTGTTGCTTGCTTATAGTTTGTTTCATGCTTTTATTCTGTTTTTGTTGTGAGAAAGCTGCTGATCAGTTCATCTCGAATCTGATTCGAGGTGATTTTCGTTTTTAGCACTTGTTTATCTGTCGCACTTTTGTGCTTCTTTTTGAATTCAGTTTCTTATGTGGCCGTCTTATTGCAGTTTTTAGACCTACTTGCAGGTCAAGATCAGCAGCTTCCTACACAGTTTTTAATTGCCTCCTATTTAATTTTTTTTTATTTATGCTTTGGTATGATTTTTGAAAAATTATTTTGTATTCTATTGAAATTATATTATGTCATACACTGACTCTGCTGCTGGTCCAGCTTTTTGTGCATTATTGTTTTGATAACACAGTAAGCCTCTATATGCATGCCACAGTCTTTCTCCGCCCCCACATGTGCAATACCAGCACCCCTAAACATTTGACACGACAACAATCGTATTGGAATTGTCCTGAAGCAATTTAGAATAATCATCAGTCATAATGGAAATATTCACAAAGAATGATTGATTTTTTTCTAAATGTCATTCCATGTATGGTCATAAATGTTGAAAATGTGCATATTAATGTTGTATTAAACATGCAGTTGTATTTAAAGGGACCTTCGCATGGGGTTGATATTTCCGAATAAGGTAGTTATGTGCATGCTCATACGTTAATAAGTCAAGCTATTATAACCATTTACAGCATACATCAATATTTTGGTTTTGCTGCCTGAATACGAAGGTCGGAAAGAGGTAAATAATTATGTTTTGCATTGTCGACATGAAGTTTATAATTACTGTAAGGATAGAAACAAAGATATATAATATGGCAATTACCTCCACTTTCTAACGGCTTCAAACAGTATTGTTCAAGATGATGTGTTATGTGTTATTGTGGATTTATGGTGTTCGAATCAGGAGGGCTTTTGCGAATACGTGTATGTTTTTAATATTATAGTGCCTCAGAAAGTTACAAGTGTGTTGTCTGGTTAACAATAAAAAACTGAATAATTAAATTAGTCTTGAATTTAACAATAAAAAACTGAATAATTAAATTTCTGATAATTAATAAAAATCATTTTTCAATTGGTGTTCAATTGTTTGTGTTATGTTTTTTAAGTTAATATTACTTTTTTTGTGATAACTTATTAGGTATGTGTGCGGTCGGCTAGCATATAAAACATTGACCTTTGCATGCCGATGTCCGAATATTAAAACTGTTTCAGTTTAGGGCTGTATTGTGATATTCTTTATTTTCATCGATTGTCACATAACAGTATAAAATAAGTAACGAATGTACCTCCAAAAATACGTTTGGATGAGTATGTTTACTTATAGTGAATATGCTTAATGCTTTAATGCGTAAGTTATGCGTAAGTTAACGAAACTGTTTTAACAAATACAACTTTTTTGCAATATTTCGGAGGCGCGAAATACACCTGCTTAATCTTATAAAAATTTAACGCTGTAAGCGAATATTAAATACAAATACAAATACAAATTTTATTTAAAGTCGGTTTGTACATAACGAAATAAATACCCTATGTGAGGTCAGACATGCCTTTAACATGGCATTGAAATAAAGTTTAACCTGTCAACAGCGGTATGCAGAGCCTATTATATTACATGTTCGTTACCCTTACGAAACCTTTAGATATATACCAACACTTAGGAAGTTAGGAAATGGCAGGTAAATATTATTGTTATTAAATTATCTGTTTATAATCTATTTATTACTTCGAGTAGTTTTTTCGCCAGTTATTTATATTACACACATGTAGGGGTATTGTTTTGTTTACGTTTATGTTGATGTCGAAGCACAATACTCCAAGTTCTGTCATTATTTATGTAACAATTTAAAGTGTAAACCCTATATTGCCTTATTTGCAATGTTAATAATAGTATTGATATTTATTGTTTTGAAAATATGGACAACGATCTTTGTTTTCGTCGTTGGTAAACGGTGATTGGTGTATTACAGAGTAGATATACTATATACACGGAAAAAACATTTAATCACCTTCGCCGGTGTTGTTCCTTACTGAACTATGAGGAATATCTACAATGGTGCATGGATCGATAAATCACAATTGATTTTGGTTTTGCTAACATAATATCTATGTGATTGCCGAAAGCTTGTATTCATTGATCAATTATAAAAACACATTAAAGCGCAATTCTTTTGCCTGTAGACATTTACAGAAAGTGCTTGAGTAAAGTTCTTTCAGAGGCTCAACTTCGAGACCTTGACTACGCCAGGCCGGACCCAGAACGAGGGTTGGGCAGAGTTTGTCTCTTTGGCGATCACCATGGTTTCAATCAAGGTGGTATTATTGTTCTCTACAACTTAACAAATATAATTACTGCTTTAATTAAGATTAAAGCACAAACAAGAACAGCAATTCTTTTGCCTGTAGACATTTACAGAAAGTGCTTGAGTAAAGTTCTTTCAGAGGCTCAGCTTCGAGACCTTGACTACGCCAGGCCGGACCCAGAACGAGGGTTGGGCAGAGTTTGTCTCTTTGGCGATCACCATGGTTTCAAGCAAGGTGGTATTATTGTTCTCTACAACTAAACAAATATAATTACTGCTTTAATTAAGATTAAAGCACAAACAAGAACAGCTGTTCTAAATGCAGCAGCGGATACACGTTGGATACATTTTAAAGCAGCATTGTGTAATGTTTGTCTTGCCTCGGATAGATTTTGTTGATTTCATGGTAAGATCGAAATATATTTCATGGCTTAAATGTGACCTCACATAATTACAAAATGACGTTTACTGACGTTGTTGGTAAATAGAACCTTAGTTCTGCATCGTTGTCAGTTACATTTGTAATTTGATTGACTTTTAATTTTGTATTGTAATAAATAAATGGTGAAAATTTCCAAAATTATATATGTAAGTTATAAATATTATTAAAAGAAATTAATTAACAATATTTATCATGTTGGTCATGCGCGAGTGAGATGATCAGGTTATTTTTTTAGAATTATCAACTCATTCACCGCATAGCATAAAAAACAAACATAAATCAAGACAGTATATTATATCAACTACATTTAAGGCTATCATGCGTCCGCTTCTAAAGGTATTATTTCAAATAATATTCGTGCATCTATTTCTACAATAAAATAACAAATTATACCTGATATACTTATTTATAGAGTTTAGAGTTAAGTTCAACATACACCAGGCTTTAAACCCTTAAGAACACACATATTACAACACAAATTATTCACAGATGTTCAATGGCGTACAGAATTTTTACAGAACTCAGATACACATCTTTATACAACGAATGTGTTTGCACTTCATGGTATTTTGCATTTTTATATTAAGTAAATAAATAAATTAAAGTAAATCCGGAGGAACTATTGATAATATAAATAAGCTCTCAATTTAAACGCTTTAAAAAAAAAATGGATAGAGTTCTTACACTTTTTTCATTTTCAGTCTTTAAGAGGTCAATAAACTTGATCATGTATGTGTTCTTCTGTTAGTACATTTGTATTTATTTATATACTGCTTACGTAAATAAATCAACATTTGGCATTCTAGTAAAAACCGAAATTCGTCCCAAAGAACGTACTAGTGTTTGCATTTTCTGTTTAAACGATATCTATAAAAAAGGATACTATTACCACACCTTCTGCGAAATATATCAACCAGACTTGCTTACCGACAGGTTATTGTAGAAATTGTGGTCGCCCATTTGATACCTCTTTTACCTCGCTCGCCGTGTGACTTCCATCTTGAGCGCTCAAGAAAAATGCGTAAGTTTTGAAATTAACGTGTGCACGAAAATCAAATGACCTTTTTCGAATAGTTGTTTACCACTGTCGTTTTTTCGTTAATGCAAGATGTGTATGCTAAAAGAGTAAACACAAGTCGAAATAATGAATTTTAATGATGTACATGGCGTACTAAGATATTCACATCATTTTCTTGGACGATATTTGTTTCGAGAATCCAAAAATATTTAAGTATGGTAATAAGGTAAATACAAAAGCAACAATTAATCGTGTGTCAATGCATTTAAGGTGGAGTTCAAATGCCTTACGGTTGCTGTGGCCGAGCTTTCGGGTCAAAAGGATGTCAGGCGGTTTCTGTAATATGCAATTTATCTCTAGCCTTATAGTTTAAACAATACTGATTTTCATTCGTTTCACATTTACATGTGTTTACATTCCATAAAACTCGTTATTCTTATACTTGCTATATCCCATCCAATGAAGCGTGTATGCCGCATAATGTATATGACTGATTTTGTTTTTGTAGACTCATGTGCATAAAGGAAATTTGTATTTTGGACACAGACGGGTTTAAAGTCACATCGCAACTAAAGACACCACATGACGGGAATTATGGTGTATTACTTGACACAGAGTCGGTGGGTAAAAAGAGACATTTTAATAAATATATGTTTAATTGATGCATGTTTGGATATAGAAGTAATGCTCGATAAATCCAATAATCCAAACATAAATATAAAAATCCAACACTTATGATATACATTTTAGTTTACGGAGGTTTTAGAAACATAGATGTGTTATTTGGCCATATGTTATGACGAATAAAATTGAGACGTGAATGTAACAATCATTCTTGTTGACATAAAGGAAGTTACCATGTACAGTATAATTATTTAATACGCATAATAAAACCTAGTGCCAGCAGTTTCATATATGTAAGCATTTGTTTAAATCTTACCTAAAAGTACACAATTCTTATGCAATGGTATTTTATGACTCGGTTGAAACTAAAAATTGATCTTCGTGTATTCGAATACATTTGTTGTGTACAACTTCACGCGTTTATTATTTTTATTTATAGGTCCACACTACGAAGGGAATTGAAGTGTGCAAAGTGACAGTTCTTGACGACAACTGTCGAGTGGTGTACGATCAATTTTGTTTGCCAACAAATGAAATTGTTGACTACAACACCATGTAAAATTTACAATACTTCTTGTTTTTTTATTTAAAAATTACTAAAGACTTCAAATGAAATGTTTTATGTATAATATTTGTTAATTGGTTAGGATTGTGTCGCATGTAATTTCATTTTATGTCGTTTAAGATTTAGTGGTATCAGAACTGAAGATTTAAATGTTGTAACCAAAACATTTGAAGACGTCCGTAATGATCTTCTAGAATTGTTCAACAGAGATACAATTTTAGTTGGACACAGTCTTTTTAACGACCTTAATTTGCTTAAGGTACGTATCATGGTGTTTCTTTAATATAATAGATCTAATGGCATAGGGTAATATTGACTGGAACAAATTGGTTGTAGATCTTAAAAAGGTCCCCCATGTAGCAATGTTTAACACTTTACATGGAACTTAACAGAAATGTAAAAAACAAGTGTTTTCCAATTACAAATGCCGAATATAACGTCATAAGTAATAACTGTGATCCTATTGCAAATCATAGATTGTGCACAGCAACGTGATCGACGCCGCAGTGTTATACCCCCACCCCGGAGGTCTATCTCTGAAACGGTCTCTCAAATACATTGCCTTGACCGAACTAACCACAAGCATTCAGAGCGGAGGTAGTAACTCTTATATTTTAACAATTTTAGTCAGTGATGATTTTAACAATTCTTATATGACATAAAACCCATACAAAAATGTCTAAAACGCATAATTATGATGACTGTTTTGTTACAAAACCAACTGATAATAAAGCAATTAAAGAATTACAAATGATACAAAGTATAAACAATATCAATGTATGCTTAGTTATGGTTTAGGAATATTTCGGTCGTGGTTCTGTTTAGTCGATAGTATTAACCTGTGAATATCCCACTTGTATTTATGGCAATAGTGAAAAAGATTTTCCGAATACAAAAACAAATACGAAATTGGCATACCTAAGAAAACCAAAACAATAACACAAAAACTGATTAGCTTCATGATAGGTAACCGAGCGTTAAAAATAAACGTAATAACAAGATAGTTGTTTCCCTTTAGTTACACTCTTATCATTACGAAATGGTTTTATCGTTTAAAAGGAATCTTTTCACCAATTTTGGCATGTATTTAAGTTTGTCATTAAATGCTTTATATTGAAATATGTAAACATTGGATCTAAAAAGCTCCAGTAAAACACACAAATTAAATTATAGAAAGAAAATAAGTAAAACTCAACTGGGTTCGAACCACTGATCCCTGGAGTAAAAGTCTAACGCTTAGACCACTCGGTCAACCCTGCTCGTACAATGAGTGATGTATTTTATACTCTTTCTAAGCAATCCTCGTATTGTCACAAAATATAACGACAACAACAGAACTTTCCAAATTCTTCTATTGTTTCGCGTTGCAACGCTTTATAATTATCAGGTTTTTTAATCGTCAAATTATGCATATTATGGATATTTTAGAGCATGATAAATGTTCAGTATTACTGTTTCCTTACAATTATCATTACGACAACGAACACTTGCGAATCTGAAACATGTATTAAGTCAATTTACCAAAACGTGAAAAGGCGCCTTTCAGTGTTTACATTTAACTTGTTTATATACACTCACTTATTATTAATTTGATTTACACGTTTTCTAGGAGGCCACGACAGCAAGGAGGATGCCGAGGTAACGATGAAGATGTTGCCAAGGAAACTGTAATCGACGATTTATGTATGTTGGTATGGTACGAAAAGCCCACATTTTGCTGATTTATGTTTACTTTGTCGAGTTTATTCTTTAATTTGTCCGCATGACTACTGATCTCTAATCAATAATGACGATTCAGGTTTTTTTTTCGCATGTGATAAGGAATAGTTTGTTATAGTAAATAGTTTACATGGCAAATAATTGCCATCTATTTGGTTGCAAAAGTTGTTATGTTTGGTCACAAATGAATGTGTTTGTATATGAACTGACCATTGTTATTTGTTTGCATCATAACAAATTTGTATCGACACACATTGTTTATGAAATATGTGCGACGAAGTTTTAGTGATTTTCAAATATATTAAAGGTGGTTTTTGATTCCGGTATATAATAAATTTAAATTCATAATGATTAAATACCTACTACTTGACGAGTCAACGGTCATTTTTAAATAGAGGCTTTCTTTGTATCGTATGCACACTTGTCAGTCTGTTACCCCTTGACAACAAGTATTATTGAAGGGAGTATGAAAGATTTCTATGTCAACAAGTAATTCTTGCAATCTTAAACCAACATATGAATATGGCCTAGGAATGCTAAATAACATAAATTAACAATCTGTATATGGTACTAGAAATCAAATATTGTTTACTTCAGTAAATTTCTTAACTGGCTGGTTAAAGCCAATGCCGACACTTTTACTCGTATTTTTTAGGAAACAAAATTGCGTCTTTGTGTCGTATGCATGAATCTGCACTAAAACTAAATTTAGATTCCCATCGTACATGCATTATATACATGCTAGCGAATTCGACTGTACAGACATTTTCGATTTTAGAATTAAATATCTGGCTTATTTGGCATTTTTCGATACATGTTCTTCTTAACTTTTATTTTAAATTATGCTAAATATATGTATAATAAGTTGTTTTTTTATACATATTTTATAGAAATTCATAATTTTTTGACAAAATCGTGCATACTCCCTTAAAGGGACTTGTTCACACTTTGATAAATTGACAAAATTGAAAAAAATTGTTTCGGATTTGCAAATTTTCATTGTGGTTATGATATTTGTATTTAAAAAAAAATACCAAATTGTTTCCATGCTCTAAAATCTCCATTAAATGCAACTTTTGACGATTTGAAAACCTGAAAATTATAAAGCGTCTCAGACGCGAAATGAGTTATTTTTAGTCAGAAATTATGAATGGGATCCCAACTAGTATACCAGAATGCAGCCTGCGCATGCGCGCTGCGCTTATCCGGTTTTGCTTTACAAACAATGCATCTCATTTCTGTGATCGAAAATATAAAAAAAGAGAAACAAAAGCTGGAGCCAGCGACATCGCTCGAATTTATTCAATATTGGCGACAAGACCAAGTGTTTGCAGAACTATAGAAGTATCGTTGGAAGAGACGAAGACAGGGTAATGGCTTAAACGAATTGTAAGTCATATTTAAGAAGCTACGTTTAGTTTTTGGCAAGTGTTGCCTGTTTACAAAGGACTTTTAGCAAAAGTTTGGTATTTAGTTTTATTGTATGGATATTTTACTCTGCAACGAAACCAGATACGCACTGATAACATAATTTGTTCATTGCACGTTTTAAAATAAGCCTTTATGCCCCTATGCCAAGATGTTCGTATCAATTTAATGAATTCGTTATAACTTATAAGGAACACTCCAACACGAGTCAAATGAAGCATCAAATTAATGATAAATGATGAATTATGAATGATTAATTTATTCGGTATATATTATATTATAAAATATACTGGTATGCAAATGTATATGTTATATTATGTAATAAATTATCATGATATGATAATATGATTATACAGTTTATTCCCTGATTTTAACATCAATTTTGTTGTTTCTTTAAATTGATATGTGAGCAATTTTATATTCTAAAACAAACCTTCTTTTTAAGGTATTTAGGATGACGTGCCGGCTAAACTATTGCAAGTTTGACTGTTCAGCATAATGTTAGAACAACAAACTCTTCACCTATGCACGGTCATCAGCCCCCGTCAGGTCCTGGCCTGTCATTTGTGTCACAAGGAAGTACCACACCTGGTCATGTGTCAGGAATTTGAGAGATAACATCTTACTTAGAGTATGCAAACAACCCTGTCTTAGCATATTTTAATTGATAAAATAATATATTTATATTCAATAAGATTCTATGTGCTTCCTAAAGTTCCTTGGTAATATAATTGCTTTATTATTTTTTTTACCAGAAACTTTGTATGTTATGAAAACCAGAGGATATCGGATAGCTGGTTTGTTTTCTGAACCGTTCAGATAACTTGCATGGTGATTGGTCATGAAATTATTTCAATGCCATTCTCCTCTGGCTCCAATCTCTAGTTGTACAGTAATGGTCAGTTAGTGACTCAAGTATGATAACTTCATCATATAATAAGCTCTTACTAGTGAATCAAGAAGCCAAGAAAAGTATTGGTAGGTTCATAAGTTTATACTGGTGAATCTAGTAGCCCAGAAAAGTATTGGTAGGTTCATAAGTTAATTCTGGTGAATCAAGTAGCCCAAAAAAGTATTGGAAGGTTCATAAGTTAATACTGGTGAATCAAGTAGCCCAGAAAAGTATTGGTAGGTTCATAAGTTAATACTGGTGAATCAAGTAGCCCAGAAAAGTATTGGTATGTTACCTGATTGGCATGATATGAATAAAATAATGTTTAAAATAGCAAACAAATTTCATACATAGTTTTTATGATAAGTTTTAGTGTACATTTCAAAATTACAAATATGCTTATATGTTATTTCAGAGTAAATTGAAGGCAGCCAACAATTGGACGGTGGTGCCAATCAATGAAAAGAAGGGATACACGTACATGCACTGAGTACACAGAGATCATCAAGGAAAAAACCCTTCGATCAAAGTTCCTTTTTGATTCAGCTTATCCAAAGCTGATTGCCTCTACAATTGCCCCTTATATATCCACCTGCAGCTAATGAGGAGCTGCAATATCCAATAGGTCAAGGAAAAGGTATTTGAAATGATGCTTGAATTTATTTGTGTAATATGAAGGCGTGGTCAAATGTGTGACATTATGGTCGACTGTCCTGTCATCATCATGGTGATAAAATGTGATTTTAATAAGTGAACTGCTTTTAAACATAGGGCAGAAATATCATTGATAAAATACTGATGAAAATAGAATACAAGTGCCCTGAAATGCCATGAGAATATGTATTTGAGTTTTAAGTGTGTAAGGTATTGTGAATTTTGTTAATTGTTTTGTTATAAAAATATAGGATCCAAAGTATTCAATCATAGATCACTCTGAAAAAGAAGAATAAGTAAAAACCTTGTCTGGCAAATAAGTACATCAACAATGAGCCAAGTTCCAGATTTTTTTGTCACAAGTCAAGACCGCTAACTGGAATTGTTGACTCTTATAGGTGTTATGTATCATGGTTTGTGTTAAGTTTTTTTATGGGATTCATGATCAAACATGGTGAATTAATTGTTTTGTTATTACAATAGTGGATCCAAAGTATTTGATCATAGGTCACTCACTATGAAACAGAAGAATTTGTGAAAACCTTGTCTGGCAAATAGCTAAATAAACACTGGGCTCAGCATTTTCCTGATTTTTTGTCACAAGTAAAGATTATGAAAAGGAATAATTGACTCTTTTAGGTATAAGCTACCATAGTCAATGTTGAGTGCCTGCTGCACACCACATTTGTTTATGTTCCATTAACAATGACATCAAAGCACAATGCTATATATAGATTATGTATTGTTTTCCATTGTTTATCAGTCTATAAACAACCATTTATTGTAATAGCCTTACATAAACTGTCATAAAGATGATAAAGTGCTGTTTATCCATAAATAAAAAAATGGTGGAGTTCAGAAATAATTTGATCTGTCAAATGTTAAAAGTTGGAAACATTTATTCAAAATGTTATCAATATAGTTTTGTTTCATGAATATAGAGTATTATGTTTTGTGTTCATTATGTTATGGATTTTGTTGTTTTGGTTTTAAATGTTTTAATAAATAACATGAAGAAATAAGAAGCTAGTTGTTCAATTTTGATTTATTATTACATGTATATTACACAGCAAAACATTACTGCAAGAATGTTAAGTGAACACCTTATTATAATACATGTTGAGTTCAACACTGAACAAAAGAATATGCATCAATTAAAAACGACTCATAATACATTATTATATGAAACTGCATCCTGATTCAAAAGTTAAAGAGCATATAGACAGCTAAAACCTTAATAGGTGACCCTTGCCCTGGGAAAATGGGGCTTAATGCATGTGCGTAAATTGTCATACGAGATTAACATGTGCTGATCATACCAATCAGGCAGACAATTGCTGCTTTATTTTTTATTTTTTGAAATGGAGTCTCTTAGAGAAAATTCAGATAAGACGGAAAGTGTTGCCCCTGATTAGCCTGTGCAGTCAACACAGCCTAATCTTGGACAACCTTATGTACATGCATTAAACCCCCTTTTCCCAGAGCGAGGCTCAAATATTTATTAAATGATTGATTAAGTCTTCCACATAACATCTTTTAAGAAACTTTCAGTAAAACATGTTTATTTGATGACAGGCACAGCAAAATCAGTAATAAATTCATAGTATTAATTTGTGTTACATTATAATACTTACATATTGTTGCTGGTTATAAATGTGGAAAAAGTTTGAATATGCATTGCTAAAAGACATGTTAATTTTCTAAGAACTGCCCCTTTTATTTAAGGAATACTGTATGTATGCCCCTGTAATATTTCTGACAAAAGAACAAGATAAATAAATAATGATTAATAGAACAGTAAACTTGGTTTTCATTTTGTATACAAAAGATAATTATGTTCTTATTATTTACACTATATTGAAAGAAATAAGATGACGTCATTTAATAAAGAATGCATTACTGAAGATTCAAATTTAAAACAACCGTTTATCCACTTAAATGTTGCAAGCATTCTTAAACAACAAGACTAAAAAAGCTGTGAACAATAATTTTATTAACTACTTCCTTAAAAAAAAAGGCAGGTACAGTTTTGTTGTTGTCCCGTTGAAGGTGTCCATGTATCCAAAGGATGTACTGTGATCAATCTGTGTCCTCCACATCTTCAGTGCCAACACGTTGTTCCGAAACGTTTCCTGGATAAGGAGGGTGAGAGGATCAGTCACCACTTAACCTTTTTTCTGAAAAATATGAACAGATAAAAAACTCAAAACCCCTTGCTAAATCTATCTACATGTATATATATATATTAGCTGTTATTGTCCAACTTTTAAGATGCAGGAACATAATAGCCACTGTTTCGACAGTAAATGAGTTAAATTTTCTACACTTTTGATTTTAAGCTGAGACAATTACATGAGTAGTTTTACGTGTTCTATATTCATATTACAAGCAAAAATATTTGATAAAGATAAAATGCATTACTAAATCCGTTAAACAGGTCCACAGACAAATAAAATATTTGATATAGATAAAATGCATTAATAATTCCGTTAAACAGTCCACAGAAAAATAACATATTTGAAATAGATAAAGTGCATTATTAATTCTGTTAAACAGGCCCACAGAAAAATAAACATGAAAAATGGGTCATATTCAACAACAGTAAACATACTGGTTTCTGGCTTGTACAGTATTGTCAGGCCATGCCACAACAAAGCTGGTCTTCATCATGGTCTACCAAATGGACAATTCTTGTAAACACACCATCATGGTTAGCTTGAGGATGGTCCAAGCTGGGCCAGGACAGTCTGTCAGTGATAACTGCTGACTGTCTGGCAGCAATTTCCTTCAACAGCTCCTATGCTTCCGTATAAGTAAGGTGGTCTATGAAATCCTTGAAAAGACATTTCTGCATTTAACAATAAATGTTTTGAACATAAAGCTAAGAATTTTGACACAAGATGTAGCTACATGTACATATAGAATTTTTTATTTTTCATGACACCATTTTTAAACATTCCTGTCAGTTTTTTTGTAAAATTTCAATATTCACCTAGTGTTGTGTAGGATCATTTTTTAAATTCTTTGCTCATGTAGCAACACAGTTTTACATACAAAGACTTTGTTTTATATATCAACAATTAGTGCGTTGAACTGTGTTTTTTTCTGTTTTCATTCAAGAATATTGTGAAATGACATAAAAAAAAATCAATGAAATCTCAACTAGCCTGAATATCTGAAAACATTATCTACAAATTATTTCAATATTCTCAAATGAAATCAACAGAAAAAAATGCAGCTAAATAAGTATACCTTTTCTGTTTCTTGTACCAAAGTGACAAAATCCAGTGATCCCTTCTTCATAAACTTCTTGGTTTAATTATGGTTGTATCCTATTGAAAAAGTAAATACACAATTTAAACCACTTTTTAAAACTATTTATGGTCTCTATTAAAAAAGTGAGTTGTAAATATGTGGTATTATTATCTAATAAGTTTTCTTCGACATTCAGGAAATCAAATCTTGAGGATATTCAAAACAATTGAAAAAAGAGGAATATCCAGAATATTCTTGGCTTTTACAAATATAATGATACATGCATTTCAGATGACCTGTATTTGATTTATTCAAAATACAATGTACTGTTGAAATAAACATTTATCAAAATATATACGTGCTTTGCTAAATTAACAAAGAATATAAAGATAAAATACTTTAAATAAAGAAACAATAAGATGCACGAAAATAAATTGGGGCGAGTTGTCTCTTGGTTGGAGCGAGTGACCATATGTTTGATGCAAGTTTGTTTTGGGGCAAGTTGGTATTGGGGCGAGTTGTCTGGCGCCAGCTACATGCATTTGATGCCATGAATTACTAAACTCTGTTACTATTTTCAAAAATATTTTGGTTATTCAGTTTATTAATAAAATAGCTGTGCAGAAGAAACTGATATAAATAAATTAACCCTTTGCATGCTGGGAAATTTGTCATCTGCTAAATGTCATCCGCTGAATTTCTAAAATTAGCCATTTCTTTGATATTTTTCAAAGAATACTATCAGAATAGCAAACAGTTTGGATCCTTATGAGACGCCACGTTCTGTGGCGTCTCATCTGGAACCAAACTGTTTGCAAAAGCCTTCAAAATTCGGTTCCAGCGCTTAAAGGGTTAACAATGAGTTTTGGGTTTAAATTAATTAACTACCAGTACCATTCAAATGCATTTTAGTTAATAATAAATGTCATTGTCATATAACACACAATTTTAATGAATATGTCAATAAATGCACAGCATCTTGAATTGCCTGCCAACAAATAATGTTGTCACTGTCAGTTATGAGGAAAGAAAAAGATAATGTAATGTTTAAATGATCTCAGTACTCCAAGGCTAATGATAAATTTAATTTATTTGCGCGAATACTAAAGTTAATTCTGTATTCTACTTGGCTTTTAATTTTAGTCTCTGTCTGTAACTTAAGTGTAAACGAGAGAATCAGTATTTACGCGTTCTGTGATGTATATGCATATACTTATGTAACGAAAACGAATCATTTGATCAGTTATACTATTTTAATCTACTTTTATAAAAAAAAAATCATACGCACTATTGAGTTTTACAATAAAAAACATATTTTACCTTCTTCTTCCGTGTTTGACAATACATTTTCCGCCATATTTGTTGTTGTTGTTGTTGTCACTATGCGTGTTTATATTTAAATTTATATTTAAAATCTATATTTAGTCGTGGAAAAAACCGATCCAAGGGTCAGTGGTTCGAGCCTTGGTGCGGCTTACTTTTTTCTTTCTTATTTTAACTTTATTTTTGTTTTATACTAGAGCACGTTATTTGCGATGTTTAAATTTATGAATTGAAAGCATTAAATGAAAAACTTCAAAAAATGCAATTTAAGTGTGAACAAGCCCCTTTAAATGCTGTCGAACGATTTTTTAAATTAAAAGCGCATTGGTGTTGAAAACAACGTGTACATTTATCGACGGAACACATTTAGACCTCGTTGGCATAACACAATGGCCTGTTCACAGTTCAGAAATTAAACATCTTCAGAAACTTTTCAAAGATTCAAAATATTTATTAATAAACGCATGACATTTAAAAAGCCTTTTTTTTACCAAGAATTTTTTTTTTAACAACTTATTTGATTGTTTATTTATCAATTAAAATCGTTAAAAAAACTTGTGCAATACTTTCATTGATCATTTAGAAAAAAGTGATAGCCTGTTAACTTTCGCTGTCAATTGTCTCGGGTTCAAACCCTAGAGAAAACAAACTTGTTCATGCTATTCTTTGTCGTAGTATTGTATTTTGTTGGAATAATTATATAATTACAGTTGTGTTTGCATATTTATTAATGGATTTTTTCCTGTGTTTTTTTGTTTGCAACTATTGTTGTTGCTGTTGTTGTCATATATCGTCCGTTGAGTAATATATATAATTCAACATGGCAAAGGTGTAATTGTATTCACAACGAAGAAAAGACTTCGTATTTATGGAATAATGATAGATTGTAAGGGGGAAACATTTCAAAATATTAAAATAAATTTCAGCGGGGTAAAGCTTGTTTGGTCTAGATTAAAAATGATTTGCAACGTATTTGCATAGAAGTAAATTAAGTTGTGTAACACAGTTGATTGGGAATATAATCATTTTTAAATATTGATGATACATTCCTAAATGACATGAATTCCTACTTGCAGACATAATTCAATTCAATCGAAACTTAAACGTTGGGTGTTTATAAAATGCATGCCTAAAGTCTATGCAATTTCATGCTCGCGGTTGATTTGGTCCGTGTTTAACACATTTTTATGCATCAGTCGAAATGTTCATGAACACACTGCTATCATTCCTTCAGGAAAAACATACAACACACATGTAAACTTAGAGGTAAATATAGTTTATTATTCCCAATACAATGTACATGTTATCACTGAATACATGTTAATCGTGAAAGTCTGGTTAGCTACTACTCAGAAGATGCAGATGCCTAAATTATTAAATTATGAAAAAGAACGAAACATAAGTTGTTTACTGACAAACGTAAACATACAAATACAATAATATAGTTCATATAGATTAAATAGTTCTGTTCTGTTCTGTACAATAATATATTTTTTTTTTCAAAAAAATATATGATTAGTTATATTTTTAATTGCTGGCATTAAACATGTTTGTATCTTACAAAACATCGTACACTAAAAAACTCAAGCGGATATTTATTGAAAAATTAATCAGATCACAATTCTTCAGATAAAACACTTGAATTATTGAGGACTATGACATTAACATTTTATTGCAGTAACAAATTAGTAATGTAAAAGAACAATTCAGCGAATTATGTAAAATTTAAGACCTCAGATATTTAAATAAACAAACCAGTGAACAAATTAATATAACATCCACATTATTTTGTTTGGCTATAAACAATCAAAAAATATATAAACAATAGGACATTGAACATTTATATAACGAATCATGTCGGTGAATGGAA